>NC_046660.1:43828747-43838921 GCF_010883055.1 Belonocnema kinseyi
CAGGCGTTTGAAACTACCCCTGCAGGCATTGGGGTTGAAAATTCAACCCCCCCCCCTCACTTGGGGAGGGTTGGTAATCCTGGTCTACAAGTTTGTGGATTAGATACTGTTGGGTAGGCGAACATATTCCCAAAATTTAGAGACAATCGAAAAACATGACTTTTCGAGTTGGGGCAGTTGAGGAATAATGCCCCATGTAGGCAATTCCATGTCAATCGGCCCACCTAAATATCTCGTAAACGGGTTATTTTTTTCACCAAACTTGGCACAGCTTATCTTTAACAAGTGTACTTTCATGTCAAATTTTTTTCAAAATTACTTTTTTTGTTGTTGCAAAATGGCGAACCAAAATATCTCAAAAAACGTTGTTTTTTCACATGCTCTCCAGGTATACCATTTTTCAGATAAAAAAACAAAGAGAAACTCGATACTATTATTCAATTTGATATTTTTGGTATTGCTGGTAATAAATAAACTACTAAAATGCTAAAGTTCAAAATGGCGGATTCAAAATGGCAACCGGAGCATAGATTTTTAATTTGTGTGTAAAGTTCGTTTTAATATCTTAATATCGTTTCAATGTTCGTTTCAAAAACCTATTTTCCATAATACTTATTATTATTTTGAAAATATCAATAGAGAGTCCAATATGGCGGATAAAAAAATGTTGTACAAGGCCAACGCCAACTCAGTTTTTTAAACTCTTCTGTGACCATAAGATTTTTTAGCCACGAATTATATAAACCAAATATAGTTTTAAGGGTTTGGGCCATCGCTGATTTCAAATTTGGCATTACTTTTGCAAAATTAATTTGTTAAAACAAATTTTTGCGTTCTTAACCAATTTTGCAAAATATGTACCACCATCAGATTTAATGGCAAAAGTTACATCCGGAATAGTTCTTTTATGTCTTCAGTTACGCTTTTTAATAAACAAATTAATAAAGAATTAATTTTGTAACTTTAATAAAACTGTTTATGTTCATAAGAAAGGCAAAGAAAATACAAATACCACATCAATTATTTAAGAAGTTTTTGAATACACTTAATCCAAACATGCGATTAGTTTTGTAAAATAAGTTGGTTTAAACAATTTATTTCGAAAAATTCTTTAAAAAATTTAATTTTTTAAAAGTAATGGAAAATTCAAAATCAGCGATGCCCCAAACCCCTAAAACTGTATCTGGTTTATATAGTTCGTGGCTAAAAAATGTTATGGTCACAGAAGAGTTTAAAATACTGATTTGGCGTTGTACTTGTTGTTATAAAATATTTTTTTATCCGCCATATTAGACTCTCTATTGATATTATTAAAATAATAATAAGGATTATTGAAAATAGGTTTTTCAAACTAACATTGAAACGATATTACGATATAAAAACGAACATTACACACAAACTAAAAGATCTATGTACCGGCCACCATTGCTTTTTTTCACTTTAAAAATGGTATACCTAGAGAGCATGTGAAAAAATCAAGTTTTTTGAGATTTTTTGGTCCGCCATTATGCAACAACAAAAAAAGTAATTCTGAAAAAATTTGAGATGAAAGTACACATGTTAAAGATAATCTGTGTCAAATTTGGTGAAAAAAATAACCCGTTTACGAGATATTTAGGTGGCCCGATTCACATGGAATTGCACATGGTTTGCTTGTGTTTGTGTGTGTGTGTGTGCATATATACATAATTTAAAAGTCAAATACGGTAAGGCTGCTCAGTAGAGCATATGTGTAAAGTTCAAATCATAAAGAAAACATTGGAAATGAGCAAATTTAGTTTATGGAAAAACGACAAAAGTTGCAATAAAACGTTTAATAACAAAAATTTTTTTTTCAAATGCGTTTTTTTTAACGGGATAATACAACTTCATCTGTTTTAATACCAATGCAAGTTACGGATTAGAATAATATACATTTATGGGAATGATGTAAAATTTCAGGGATAAACGAGGTAACTGCATTATTGAGCGCGAAGCGCGAGAACCAACAATCGCGGGCTCTAGGCGCGCTCAAACTTGTGAGCTCAGCTTGCCGCGCGCGCAGCGCGCGATGAGAATATGGCCGCGAGTCGGGCACATTTTTATATTGTGTTTTGAAGATCAATAATATCTATATTTTCAGAAAATACGTCCACGTGGACAGATTAGGGGGGGGGGGGTGTTTGTCAAAATTCCACGGCTGTCCAAGAGGCGGTGAGGGGGGGTCAGAAAGTGTTGAAAAATTGTCCACTAATTGCCCCTAAACTTACTTAAATTTGAAAGTAGAATTTAAACCAACATATAATTTAAAAAATTGTGTAACAAAATTACACAAGAAGGCCTAATAAGAATTATGTTCCTTAATTCAAGATGTGAAAAAATTGACTCATAATCTTTTAACTTTTTCCCAGGAATTTTAAGAAAAATATTATAGTTTTACCTCCTTAAAATCTTTCGGAATTCCTTTAAAGTTTCTAAAGTTTGTGTTTGAATTATTTAAAAATCTAAGTTTCTAACAAAATTTAAGTTTAAAGTTCGATTTGAATCTATTCGATTCTTCTTAATATTTCTTGCATTTACTCGATTTTGATCTATTTATTACAATGTTACCAAATTGAAACATTTTGCTTTAAAATCTTCTACAGTCTTCTTTTAAATTTTAGGAAATTCTTTCACATGTTTCAAATCAATCGTTTCAAATATCCTGAATATCTCTTAAACTTACGCAAATTGGAAAGCACAGTTTTTAAACCAAAATAAATTTTTTTTAAATGTGCAACAAAATTGCGCAAGAAGCCTTGATAAGAATTAATTTCTTAATTTTTTTCTAAAATTATAGAACATAACAAAATTCCTGAATTTTCATTCTCTTAACACCCTGCGAAGTTCAGTTGACTTAAAACCTCCTCGAAATATCCAGTTAGCCACCGAAAACGAATCGTGAAGACGGGGCGGGAGGGGGGTGGCTCGGATTCGTGCTCGTGCATTTTCGGCTCTATAGGAAGCTGGCCTACGCAACATGTAGCAGAGCTGACTCACCAACACGCTGCGTTTGAATATGTCGCACCCTGTTGGGAGGGTGGTGGGGGCTGAACATTCTGAAACGTAACATCCTGAACCACCTACCAGAGCTGCCAGATCGTAGATGAAATTTACCCCCACCATAACTGCCGTTTGGGAGCCGCAAAACAGAAGGTGCATGAGTACCACTGTGAGTTTGCGTGTAAGCCGAAAATGCACGACGCGACTTCGGTTTTCTGCTGTACGATGATTGCTGATTTGAAAGCTTCGGAAGACTTCGGTGGTCTTCTATTTATGTCTCGATCCCCATTTGAAAGAAATGGAAGATATTGGCGAATTTAATGTTTCGCGTGAATCTTCATTTCATGCATGATTCGATTTTGAGGTTATGTTTTTTAGGTGTATATAGTATGAATATTATTATACGTATTATAATTATCAAATATAACATTAATTTTAATTAATAGTTGACTTAGTTTAAATAGAAATAGTTAAATTTTCAACTAAAACAATTAATGAAATACATAAATTAGAAAAAAATTTGTTAAGTTTGTTTTAAACAAAATATTAAAATTTTTAAACAAAAAAAATTAAATTTGTATCCAAAGGCTGAATTGCATACGAAAAAAAGGCATTTTTAATCAAATACATGGATCAAATACATTGCTTTAAATTATTGAAAACAATTGAAAATTCCTTGAAATGTTTTAGAACATCCTAAAATATTTAAAATCCTTTAAAATCTCTTAAAATTTTTCAAAGCTCTTGAAAATTCCTCACAATTTTAAAAATACCATAGAATATTTAAATCATTTGAAATCTCATACCAAATTATTGAAATCAATTGAAAATTCCTTGGAATCTAGTAAACTACCCTAAGATGTATCAAACCCTTTAAAATCTCATATATTAAATTACTTTAATCAATTGAAAATTACTTGGAACCTTTTAAAATACTCTCAAATATTTCGAAACCTTTACAATATTTTTGAAAAATCTTGACATCTTTTAAAGATTTCTAATGTCCTTTGAAGTTTTTTTAACAAGCTGGCTATAATTATTAAAATTCTTTGAAATTCCTTTAATTTATAAGAATGAATTAAAGATTCTGTAAAATCTTTTTAATCATCCTCATACGTTTAAAATCCTTAAAAATATTTTGAAATCTCTTGAAAATTCCTTGCAATCTATCAAAGTAAATGAGAAAAATAGGATAAAAATTCCTTGACCTCTTTTAAAACATCCTCAAACATTTAAAATGCTTAAAAAGCTGTAGAAATCTCTTAAAATTTTCTGAAGCTCTTGAAAATTTCTTGGAATTTTAAAAAATAACCTGAAATATTTCAAATCCTTTAAAATCTCAAATTAAACTCCTTTTAAAGATTTCTAAAGTACCCAGTGGGCACACGCGTTAAAGAACATCTTTAGAGCGGCTTAAAAATGTCCTAAGTCAGTCCATATAACGCTCCATAAATATACAATGTTAAAGACGCTTTAAAGACGTATTTCGAACATAAAACGTTTTTAGAATATTATTTGGGCTGACTAAGGCTAGTATTTTAAGCGTTCAAATGACGCCTTTTGACTTGTACGTCCAAGAAACGTTTTGAGGACGTTCCAATTACGTTCTAAAATTTTGTACCCACTGGGTACTTTAGAATTTTTTAAAATAACTCTGCTAAAATTGTTAAAATTCTTTAAAATTGCTTGAAATTATAAAAATAAATTAAAAATTACTTGAAATCTTTCAAAACATTTACAAATATTTAAAATCCTTAAAAATCTTTTGAAATTTCTTGAAATTTTGTAACGCTCTTGAAACTTACTTGAAAATTCCCTGAAATATTTAAAATCCTTCAAAAATTCATATTAAATTACTGTAATAAATGAAAATTCCTTGGAATATTTAAGGTTCTCTTAAATTTTTCAAATCCTTCCAGATCTTTTGAAATGCCTAGAACTTTTGTTTAGGATTTCTAAGTTCCTTGACATCTTTTATAATATTCTCAAATATTTAAAATCCTCAAAAATCTTTTGAAATCTCTTGAAATTTTGTAAAGCTTCAGACTGAAATTTAAAAAAGAGAACAGTTTGAACACGTTAAATATTCAAATGTTTGTAGAATAGAGTTTTGAAAATGAAATCAATAAAAATGCAAAGCTTTCAAAATTTAATTTTCAAAAATTTTCAACTATTCAATAAGAATAATTTTCAACTCGATGGGATTCAAGTCTTCAAATTCAGAATTACAAACTTGGAAGTTTATTTATGAAAAATTAATAATCATAAATAAATTGAATGCGTTCAAAATTTAAATGTATGTTTTTTAATTTGACAATCTCTAAATGAAATGATTTCAGACTGAAATTTAGAAAACAGAAAAATTTTTAAACATTAAAAATTCAACTGTTTGTAGATTAATTAAACTATTAAATTAAAGTTTTAATAGAAATTACTGGAGTCAAAGTTGAACTATTTCCGAATAATATTCATACTATATACACCTGAAAAACATAACCTCAAAATCGAATCATGCATGAAATGAAGATTCACGCGAAACATTAAATTCGCCAATATCTTCCATTTCTTTCAAATGGGGATCGAGATATAAATAGAAGACCACCGAAGTCTTCCGAAGCTTCCAGATCGGCAATCATTGTACAGCAGAAAACTGAAGTCGAATCGTGAATTTTCGGCTTACACACAAACTCACAATAGTAAGCATGCACCTTCTATTTTGCGGCTCCAAACGGTAGGTATGGTGGGGGTAAATTTCATCCACGATCTGGCAGCTCTGCCACCTAAGCTCCTTTTTCACCTTACCTAAATATTCTGGGATCACTTTATTCTTAACAATTCTACGAGCATACCATTTGTTGTACTTTGACTCCATAATCTTTTCCCACCTTTTCTCTTCCTACTTCTTGATTATTTCTCCTTCTACTTCCCAATTTCTCTCTTACTGTTTCTTCTTTCAGTATATAACCTGAAAAATTCCAACTCACTCCCATAACTTATCTTAAAAATCGTTCTTGCATGATCTTACCTTCTTGTACTCCTTCAAACCCCAAATCTCCACTCCATAACACATCACTGACCACAACAGTGCATTAAACAGCCATACTCTTATCCTCCAGTCTATTTATATCTTTATTTTCCAATTCCCCACACTTGACCCATAATTTTACTCGCACTTTCCATTTTTTTTTCACCTGCAGATCATTCCCGTCTGCCGTTTCGAACCGAAATTCTAAGTAGCAAAATTCCTCTATCATTTCCACCATTTTTCCACTTATCTACCATCCGTACTTTACTTTATTCTTCCTCTTCCTGAAACACACTATCTTTGTTTTCGCCACACTTATTGTCAGGTCTTTTTCTCTCACATATTGCTCAAATCCTTTCATTATCAAGTTCATTCCCTTTTCGTTCTCTGCCAGAATCACCACATCTTCCGCGTACGCTGACGAGTATATTCTTTTCTTCCCTAGCACTTTACCCCTTTTCCTTTCTTTTCTATTTTCTCTTCTAAATCTGCTAACAATATACTAAATAACAACGGGCGCCCCTGCCTGAGATCCGTTCTGGTCCAAAACTCCTCCCCTTTCTGTTCCCCGATCCTGACCATTGTCTTCGTCTCCGTAAAGACCTCTTCTATTCTTTCGATCAACTTTTCGTCCACCTTCCTTTCTTTCATTGCCTTCCACAAAACTTTCCTATTTACAGAGTCGAAGGCTCCCCTCAAGTGCACGAAAACAGCGACCAGTTTTCCTTTTTTCTGGCTTCCTCCTTTTTGGAATAATTTCTTTTTCTTCTACCTGTTTTTCTAATCTCTTCTTCCCCCTCTTTCTTTAATAGAGAAACTGACAAACCTGTTCTCTACTCCATCAGCCATCCTTCCCCTCTGCATACTCTATTACATACCTCCCAAAGCTTTTCTCTAATCCTTTATCCCCCAAATTTCAACGCTTTAATCTCTATCCTAATCTCTTCTGTTGCCTCGTTCCCTTTTAACTTCTCAACTGCTTGATGAGCCTCCTCTCTATTCATCTCATTCCCACCTCCCATGTCTGCCTCATTGATCTTTCTACCTTCCCCTTTCACCTTGATATCCACCCTTTCTAGCAATTTTTTAAAATATACCGTCCACTCAGCCATTCTTATTTCCTTATTGATCACTTTCCATTTTCTCCTTTCTCTATTATTCAACTCCGATTATCTTCCATTCCTTACTGCTTTTTCTACCTCCTCCATGTACCTCGCTTTCTCCTCCTGTCGTTTTAAATCAAGTAATTTCTTGCGTTTCCTTTTTCTTTTATTATACTCTTTTCTGTCTCCCCCCTCTCTCTCTCCTCCTCCTCTCCAGTTCTTTAATGATATTTTCATACGCTCTTTACTCTCTGTACATTCCACATCCAACCAATTTCTCTTCCAACTTCTTTTTTCTTTACTTGGCCTAATTTCTTCAACTACCTTCTATGCCCATCCCTTCACCTTAACCAACCACTTATCCACGCCTCCCCCACCTTCGATCCCCGTATTATCTTTTTTTTTTCTTTTTGTATAGTCTCTCCGTTTATCCATTCCCCATTTACCCATCTTTGTTTTTTCCCTGTTTCTCCTTTTTTCTTCCTGTCCTCCCTTCTCAACTTCCCGCACTTCGGCATTGCAATGACTAGGAAGTATTCTGACACTATTTAGTTATCCACATCGATTCTTCTAACAGCCTCCTCATCCTTTCCTCGGCCAGTTTGTAGTCTTACTGTTTCCCCTTTTTCTGCAAACGTAATCTCCTCTTCTTCTTATCCTTCTGAGTTTCCATTAAAAATGAAGCATGCTTTTTCTCTCAGGATTTCCAACAGAATCCTACCCTCCTGATCCACCTGTTTGTGTTTCGATTTTCTCCAGAAAGTCTCATTCTCTTCATCCCTTTTACCCCCTCCCCCTATTCCCCCGTCCGCGCATTCAGATCACCTCCTATCAGCAACAATTCGTTATCTTTTTTGTGCCCTCCATTTCCTAATCAAATTCCAATCTTCCTCTTCACCACTTCTCCTATAAACGCACACTATCCTCATCTTTCTTCTTCGTATCTCCACCAATCTCGTCATTAATCCATCCGCTTCCTTAAATACCATTTTTAATCTCTCTTTTCCCAATACTAAATCCCTCACACCTGTCAACAAACCCCTATTACTTTCATCGCTTTATCTTCTCTTCTTTCGCCTCTTGCATCTGCCATATATTTCTCTTAGGCAACTTCCACTCTATTCGCATATAATCCTTCTCATCTAACCAAGTTGCACTCAACATCACTACATCCCATTTTTTCGCCTCTTCCCAGAATCCTCCTCCTTTATTTATTATCCCAGATACGTGTCAAAACGCTACTCTAACTAATGTCTTCCTTCCTTACTCCCCCTCCCTACTTCTGTGTAAACCCCGTCTCTTCGCCTTCTTTCCTTCCTCTCTCCCTCTACTGTTTCCATTACCTCCTCCCTTTTATCCCTATTCTCCGATTCTTTCCCTCTTCGCAATGGACCTTCCCAATGTCTTCTTTCTTTAGGTATCAACTTTTAGTTCCTTTCTTCTCATGTTCTATTTCCATTTTTTTTCTATCTCTCTGAACTTTGATTTCATTCTCACATTCTCTAGGCTAACGATCTCGTTTACTTCTTTTACTATCTGTCTCTCTCTCTCTCCTTGTCTTATCCCTTCTTTCCCTTTCTCTAAATTCTCTGACTTACATTCAAACTTTCACGGCCTTAAATAATATTTTTCCAAGCTGTCTAAATCCACTTTCCCCTTTTCCTTATTTCTCTGTGATTCTGAATTTTTTTAACTTTTTTCGCAAATACCCATGTCCCTGCTCATTACCCTCTTCTTCTCTTGAACTTCTACTGTCTTTCGTCTTATCTTTCTCATCGCATTTATCTCTACCCCCCCCCCCCCTGACACTATTTATAAAAAAGTTGCCTCCGCAATAAGCTGCTAGGTCTGGATTTATTAAGGGCATGTGATACTTATAGTTTCCCCGGCTTTTTTTCCACAAAAATGAACATTTTTAAACACTGAATTCGGAGATGCTATAAAATATCATAACGGACGTCCCCGGACTCCTTTTTGAGGGATAATAATACAAAAAATATTGTGCTAAATAAAAATTTTATGTATATGCATTGTTTTGAGGTTACGTCGTTTTTCAACTCTGCCATTCCGATAATCTGGAAATTATTTATGAAATAAACTTTTTTTTTACTATGTTTATTAGTAAGTCCAATGTTTTCGGCCAAAAATATTGTGTAGTTTGGAAGTAACGCTCGGGTGAATTACAACACACATAACCTTGAAATATACACGCACATTGTTAGTAATATCAAAAAAATTTTGATAAAAAACATATAAAAAAGTGTGTGGGGACGTCCGTTAGCATGTTCGCTATCATTTCCCAGATTTTGAAGGCAAAATATTTCTTATCCTATGAAAAAAGCCGGGGGAATCTAACACTGACAAAATCGATGCTATTTCCTAAGCGCTATGCACATTAATCACATTTTGCTAAATTAAAACTTTTTTTAATTAACCTACAAAAAAAGTGTGTGGGGACGTCCGTTAGCATGTTCGCTATCATTTTCCAAATTTTTAAGATAAAATATTTAATATTCTAAAAAAAAGCCGGGGTAATCTAAAACTGGTAAAATCGACAATTTTCTAAGTATCACAGGCCCTTAAGCAGATCCCGATTCGATGACCGGCCTCGTGTCCTCCTGTCAGTCAGTGCTTCCTTCTCCCCCACGCAAACATGTCTGCCGTAGTCAGCTGAATTCTCGCTATCATCGGTACTAGCTCTGCCATCACCCATTCCCAGGGCTGCCAGATCGAGCCTAAATTTTACCCCCACCATACCTACCGTTTCAGAGCCGCGACACTGAAGGTGCATGATTACAACTGTAAGTTCGTGTGTAAGCCGAAAATGCACGATTTGAACTTTGGTTTTCTCAGGTTTCCTGCTGCAAGATTATTGCCGATCTTGACCCTTCGGAAAACTTCGGTAGTCTTCTATTTATATCTCGATCCCCATTGGGCGATTTTTCTGTTTCGCGTGATTCGTAATTTCATGCATGAGTCGATTTTGAGGTTATGTTTTTCAGGTGTATATAACATGGATATTATT
>NC_046660.1:43839021-43841309 GCF_010883055.1 Belonocnema kinseyi
AATATTATAATTATAAAATATTATATAAATATTAATGACTAGTTGACTATCTTTTAATAGAAATAGTTCAACTTTCAATTAAAACAATTAGTTTTCTCAACAAAAAAATTTTGTTTGAATAAAATACATAAATTTAAAAAAAATCTGTTGAATTGTATACTGAAAAAAGGCACTTTAAATCAAATATATAAAATTTACACAAAAGAAATTTACTTTCCACCAAGATTAATTTTCTATTTGAAAAATTAATCTTTAATCATAGTTAAATTTTCGACAAAAGATTAATTTTCTTGTAGTTAAAAAAAAATAACTTTTAATGAAAAACAAAAAGAATTTTGTACCAAATAGTTAAAAATCTTCAACTATTTAAAAATCCTTTAAAATCTCTTGAAAATTTTCAAAGGTCTTAAGAATTCCTTGCAATTTTTAAAATACCTTAAAGTATTTCAAATCCTTTAAAATATTACAGTAAATTATTGAAATTAATGGACAATTTCTTGTAATCTATTAAAATATCCAAAAATATAACAAATAAATTGAGAATTTCTTGACGTCTTTTAAAACATCCTCAAATATTCAAAATCCTTAAAAATCTTTTGAAATCTCTTGAAATTTTGTAAAGCTTCAGATTGAAATTTAAAAAAGAGAAAAGTTTCAAAACTTTAAACATTGAAAAGTTTGTAGATTAGAGTTTTGACAATGGGATTAGTAAAAATTCAAAGCTTCTGAAATTTAATTTTCTAAAATTTTAAACCATTCAATAAGAATAGTTTTCAACTCGATGGGATTCAAGTCTACGAATTTTGAATTGTAAACTTGGAAGTTTATTCATAAAAAAATTAATAACAATCAATAAATAAAAAGCATTCCAAATTTAAATGTACGCTTTTAAATTGCGCAATCTCTACATGAAATTATTTCTTACTGAAATTTAGAAAACAGAAAAATTTCAAAATGTTAAAAATTTTAATGTTTGTAGATTAGTTAAACTTAGTATATAATTATAAAATTCCATTTTTTTTAAAGACTATACTTTTAAATTTAGAACGCCTTCAATTTATATATGATTACTAATTTTTTGTAACGAAACTTCTAAGTTTAAAATCAATTTTTGAAGACTTGAATCCCATCGAGTAGAAAATTATTCATATTTCACAGTTCAAAATTTTTGAAAATAAAATTTTGAAAGTTTTGAATTTTTATTGATCCAATTTTCAAAACTCTAATCTACAAACATTTTAGTATTTAGCGTTTTAAAACTGTTTTGTTTTCTTAATTTCAATCTAAAGCTTTTATAAATTTCAAGAGATTTAAAAAGATTTTTAAGGATTTTAAATATTCGAGGATGTTTTACAGAGGTGTCAAGGAATTTTCAATTTATTTTTGTAATTTAAAGGAATTTTAGCAAAGTGATTTAAAAAATTCCAAAGTACTTTAGAAATCTTTAAAAGGCGTCAAGGTGTTTCAGAAGATTTTGAAGGTCTCGAAATACTTGAGAGTATTTTAAAAGGTTCCAAGGAATTTTCAATTGATTTCTGTGTGTTAATATGAGATTGTAAAGAATTTGAAATATTGCAGGGTATTAAAAAATTCTTTTTTAATTTCAAGAGCTTTAAAAGATTTCAAGATATTTCAACACATTTTTAGATCCTTAAAACTCTTTTTAAAAAAAGGTGAATATATTCCAAAGAATTTTCTATTGATTTCAATAATTCAGTATGAGATTTTAAAGGATTAGTAATATTTTAGGGTATTTTTTAAATTCCAAAGAATTTTCAAGAGCTTTGCAAAATTTCAAGAGATTTTAAATTATTTGAAATATTTCAGGAGATTTTAAAACATTCCAACGGATTTTCAATTATTTTCAATAATTTAAAGCAATTTCAAAGAATTTCAATTATTTTTTCCAACTTTTTTGGTTGAAAGTGGAACTGATTTGTGACGAAATTTAGTTGTTTTTTTTATTGATTATTTATCAATTTAGTTGGAAAAATGAGTTTTCTGAAAATTTAACTATTTTGTAGATTTTTTTTTAATTTCCTTTAACTGAAAGAAAATTATTTTTTTTTTGTCGAAAATTTAATTATGATTGAACATTAATTTGTGTATGGAAAATTAGACTCGTTGGAAAATAAAATTTCTTTTGTGCAAAGTTCATTATTTCATTAAAAATGCCCTTATGTAATATACAATTCAGATAAAGATTGAACTTTTTGTTCAGAAATTTAGCTATTTTTTTGAAAACAATTTCAAACATTTTTTGGCAGAAAACTAATTGTTTTAGTTGA
>NC_046660.1:43841409-43844514 GCF_010883055.1 Belonocnema kinseyi
TGGTTACAGTCTGTAAAGGAATCAATACGACGATCCAGCAAAAGCCTCGTGCACCCTAAGAACACGGAGCGACCCAAGGACTACCGCCTTCTGTATTTTTCCCACAAGTGTTTTAGCATATTCTTGACACGCAGGGATGCATTTTAGGCCATTAACAAGTGAAAGCTTGGCACCTCCAAGAGCGCTGATAGTAAGGACGATTAGTTTAATAGAATATTCCGGGCACAATCGTTGCAACTCCCTTATAAGGTCTCGACACCTCTCTTTCTTTTCATTCTCCTTGGTTATGATGTTTTGGTCCGCTGGTGCCGAAAATTCGATAACGAACATGTTTCGCTTCTCGAAGTCAAGAAGAACCATGTCAGGCCTCGAGTAAGCAACAGGAACAATTGTCGAGAATATAAGGTTCCAGTATATGCGGTACTTCCCATTCTCAACAATTGACTCGATTTCCCTAAGAGCATTTAGAGGAGCGATATTAAGGTTAATGCCGTAAGAATGACAGAGATGGTAATAAAGCATTCTTAGTGCCGCATTGTGCCTTTGAATGTAGGTTGTTCCGCGTATGTTGGACAACTAGATAGTATGTGAGCTAAATGCTCGGGGTGTGCATGGCCCGCCCTGCAGCTATCATCGGGAATGTCTTGGCTCAAAATGTGGCGACGGTATGTTAAGGTGGAAATGACACCGTCTTGGCATGCAAAGATGAAACCCTCCGTACCAGACTTGAATCCGGGCGATTTAAGAAAACCAAAGATTAGCTCACAAGACATTGACTGATCCTTCACATTTCTGTGGAAGATATCGTACCGATAGGTCTATGGGAAGTCGAATCGAAAGTTTTCCGATAATCAATCCAGGCCATCGATAGGTCACGTTGGTAGAATGCTGCATCTTTACAGACACATCTATCGATGAGCAGGTTCTCCCGACATCCGGCTACGCCTTTCTTTGAACCTCGTTGATGATATATTTCTTGCCACACAGGTTCAATTTGTCGAATAGTCCTATCATTTAGGATAGCCGTGAATATCATATAAAGTGTGTTTAGACAAGTTATTGGCCTGTAATACTTCGGGTCAGGTAAGTTGCTAATTTTCGGCAGGAGTATTGTGCGCCCTTCCACCAACCACTCCGGAATCGGCTCTTTCGATATCAAATATGAGGTGTGAATACGGGCCAAATGCTGATGGGTTGAAGAAAACTTCTTCCACCAGATGGTTTTGATACAATCTGGTCCCGATGTGGAATAGTTCTTCATACCTCTTAATACTCTTTTCACCTCCTCGGTAGTGATGGGTGGGCCTTCTTTATCAGGTGTTATGAGGGCAACACATAACTCCTTGAAGCTATTTATACTTTCTGAGTCTTCGTCCAGTCTATGCTGCACTTCGTAGACTTCTCTCCAAAATACGTCGACCTCCTCTGGTTTGGGTGGGTGTTCGACAGTAACCGGAGGATCTTGGAAGAGTCGTGATGGGTCAGAGAGAAATTCTTGATTTTCTCTGACCCACCTGTCCCTCCGCTCTAGACTTCTCTTAGCGTCAGATAGTATATGTATTCTCTCAACAATATGCTACCTGATGGTCAGCAGCTTTGACTTGTTAAGTGTGCGATAACGGATCCGGAGTTCGCGTGCGAACTTTCGAACCTTGGCGGTAAAATTCCTGCCAGATGTGATGTAGTCAATCATACACTGAATGCGGGACGCGTACGGTTTTGCCCAACCTATCTTTATGGTAAGTTGATGCATTCGTTTTTTGGTCTTATGATCAACCGTTGATTTTCTTTTACGGTTCGCATCGGCCAAAGCTCTCGCTGCATTATACACACAATAATTGATAGCCTAGAAGTTGGATTCTCCGGAAAAATGTCCACGAAGCTCGTCATCCATTTCAACCAGATCTTTAGGCTTGAGAGAAAACTTGGTGTTGATGTTTCTCCGGGTCGTAAGGCATCGCTCTTCCTCTTTTGGATGCCTGCCCGCGGTTGATCTTAGTGTCGCCTCTCTTTCTCTGTTGCCGGCTTGTTCTAGCTATGGTAGAGTAGGCGTTCTGCTTACATAGCCCCTTTTTCGGAGTAGTTCAGCATGGTTTCGCAGACGTTGCTGCAAAAAGTGCGATAGCTCCGGGTGTTTCTCGCACCACAGAGCATGCAACCGTGCCATGTAACCCCGTTCAGGGGCCAAACTCGCATCGTAGCACTCGAGCAAGTCGTGATTCAGTCGTTCCGTCCACACAAGGGTCGCGAGATCCCGCCGATCCATCGTTCCTCTAGAATCAAACCGAAGGGCCTATGACAAAGCCACCAAACGCGTCCTCGGGTTGCGGATAGAAGGTCACTGTACCAAGGGTTTCTGATGAAAATGGTTACAAATATAAATAGGCAGTCGCGAACAATTGTCCAGGGGTGGTCCCGAAGGAATTAACCCCCAAGCGGAGGTGTGAAGACCGTGCCGAAAGCTGAATGGCACCTGGGTGAGGTGTCTAGAACGGTGACTCTGGGATATTGGGTGACCTCTCAGAGTACGCAGCCTTATACTTGCATGCGGGGCTTTATAAGGATGGACGAACCCCTTTCCCTAGCTTCTCGTGGGAACAACAATGACAACACCAAACATAGTTGTAGTAATTGCTGTTCAAAACAACAGAACGCGCAGGGCTCACGACAATGGGTCGGCCAACAATGCCGACCAATCTAGAGCTGGGGGAACCAATGAAAATGGATTTAATGCGATGGATCGGCGGGATCTCCCGACCTTTGGGTGGACGGAGCATCTGAATCAAGACCTGCTAGAGTGCTACGATGCGATTGTGGTCCGTGAAAGGGGTAACATGGCACGGCTGCACGCTCTGTGGTGCGAGAAACACCCGGAGCTATCGCAGTTTTCGCAGCAACGTCTGCGAAACCATGCTGAACTACTCCGTAAAAGGGGCTATGTAAGCGGAACGCCTACTCTACCACAGCTAATACAAGTCGGCAACAAAGAAAGAGAGGCGACAATAAGACCAATCGCGGGCAGGCATCCAATAGATGAAGAGCGATGCTTTACGACCCGGAGAAACATCAACACCAAGGTTTCTCTCAAGCCTAAAGATCTGGCTG
>NC_046660.1:43844614-43846089 GCF_010883055.1 Belonocnema kinseyi
TTCGTCCATGGAACTACTCCAAATGAATAGAGTAGTACCGGGACGGCAAGCATGTTCGTCGCAGATACTTTGTTCCTCGCCGACAGTTCGGAAGACCAAATCCGTCGGATGAGACGTTTGTATCTGCTTCGGAGATTATCCTTTATAGATATCACATCCTGAATGCGGCTCTGTGGCACGCCCAGGTATGTATAAGTCTCTCCAGAGCAAAGGTGTCGTTTGGCGCTTCTATCAACGAGCTCAGGATCTTCAGGGATGCCATTAAGTTTTCCTCGCTTCAAATAAACCTTGGCGCACTTGTCTAACCCAAATTGCATTCCAATTTCCTTAGTATATCGTTCGACAATCCCCAGAGCTAGATGCAGTTGCTCTCTGTTTTTAGCATAGATCTTAACATCGTCCATGTAAAATACATGAGTGACCTTGCACTTTCGATCTGCAGGTTTGCCGCACAAGTACCCGTCGGAATGGCGCAGTGCTAGAGATAGTGGCAATAATGTAAGGCAAAAGAGGAGTGGGCTCATGATGTCGCCCTGAAAGACACCTCTCTGAAACGTGCCCTTGTCAGTTGTCACACGATTATTGTCAGATGAGATAGTGAATCTGGTTTTCCAAAGCGGCATCAATCTCTCTATGCACCCAACTATTTGCGGATGAACCATTAAGATTTCCAAAAGACAGATGATAAGTCTATGGGATGTCGTATCGAAAGCTTTCCGATAATCAAGCCAGGCCATCGACAGGTCACGCTGGTAAAATGGTGCATCTTTGCAGACACATCTATCGATGAGCAGGTTCTCCCGATATCCGGCTATGCCTTTCTTTGAGCCTCGTTGTTCATACATTTCTTGCCACATAGGTTCAATTGCCCGAACAATCCTATCATTTAGGATAGCTGTGAATATCTTATAAAGCGTGTTCAGACAAGTTATTGTCCTGTAGTTCTTCGGGTCAGCTAAGTTGCCTATTTTCGGCAGGAGTGCGGAATAGTTCTTCATCCTTCTTAATACTTTTTTCACCTCCTCGGTAGTGATGGGTGGGCATTCTTTATCAGTTGTTATCAGGGCAACACAGAACTCCTTGAAGCTATTTATATTTTCTGAGTCTTCGTCCAGTCTATGCTGAACTTCGTAGACTTTTCTCCAAAATACCTCGACCTCCTCTGGTTTGGGTGGGTGTTCGACAGTAACTGGAGGGTCTTGGAAGAGTCGAGATGGGTCAGAGACAAACTGATCATTTTCTCTGACCTACCTCTCCCTCCGCTCTAGACTTCTTTTAGCGTCAGATAGTATCCGTATTCTCTCAACAATATGCTGCCTGATGGTCAGCAGCTTTGACTTGTTAAGTGTGTGATAACGGGCCCGGAGTTCGCACGCGAACTTTCGAACCTTGGCGGTAAAATTCCTGCCAGATGTGATGTAGTCAATCACACATTGAATGCGGGACGCATACTGTCTTGCTCAGCCTATCTTTAT
>NC_046660.1:43846189-43849173 GCF_010883055.1 Belonocnema kinseyi
TCTTAGGGTGCACGAGGCTTTTGCTGGATCGTCGTATTGATTCCTTTACAGACTGTAACCACCTATCTCACGGTTGTGAGACGTGGTTGTGGCTGCAATTTTTACCGCGATTTCGCTGGAAGCGGGTGCAATTTTTCAGATTAGCACCCGCTTCCGGCGAAATGCTGCGGTTGTCCTTATGACAAATTTTGAATTATATATATAGTAGTAATAATATCAATATCATATACACCTGCAGAACATTTTAAATCGACTAATGCATGAAATTAAGAAACACGCGAAACATCCAAATCGCCAATTTCTTTCATTTATTTCAAATGGGGATCGATACATAAATAGAAGACCACCGAAGTTTTCCGAAACTTGCAGATCGGCAATCATCGTGTAGAAGAAAACCTGAGAAAATCGAAGTTTGAATCGTGTATTTTCGGCTTACAAACGAACTTACAGTGGTAATCATGCACCTTTAGCTCGATTTGGTTCACATCCGGTCGGGCGCAGGTAGTGGGATGTAATGGGCAGACTCGATTGAAAATATTTACGGGAACATAACCTCAGTTTTTAGTTGTCATTCAATACGGCTCTCACTCGTACACTTCTTGCGGGATAAAAAGATATAGTAAATCACAGTGCGCATGTGTCCTGCTTTGTGAGCATTGGCTTCAAACGTTTCTTAGGGGCCCTTTCCAGGTTAATATTGAAGTCATCACTGTTTAAAGTCGTATAAACAAACATATGATCTTATGGAATGAGTTATGGTGGGCTCAAAAAATTGTTAATTTTGGATTTATAACACGTTCAATATTGTTTGGAAAACTGTTCTGGAGACAGAAAATAAAACGTGAAATTTGAATTACTGCTCATTTGTACTTGTATCCAGGGTATTTAAGCTTAATCTTAGCAAAACTAACTGATGTAAAATATGACGACTTAACTTGGCATACATCTTCTGCTGGAATCGGGAAGTGCGCGAAATTTTAAATAATGATTTTTTTGCCTGTGTATTGCAGATTAAGGGCCGATTCCATCAGCTGTGATTAAATCCATGATAAGTTAATCATGATTATTTATTTAATCAGCGTTTTAATCACGAGTAACTTGTGGCGCGTTCCACCATGAATTTTTAACCTCTGTTTGGCCAACCGTATGCTCTCTTCGCAATAAGTCTAGTTTCTGCGTGTTTCTGTTGTAATGGTGATTCTGATTGGCTGATTTCGAACTTGTATTTGCGCGCAACACATACCTCGACCGTTCACGAACGAAGAGCGGCGACGTGTTTTTTTATGTATATCATTTCCAAATAAATAAACAGGAATTAGTTATCGATTAAAATTGAATATAAGTTGTGTGAGTACAAGATATCGTTATAAATTCGATCAATATTTCACACTCTACTTGAACTTCAACTTGGAGGTTATGCTGACTCCCGTTAATCGCTGATTAACTCGCTAACCAGCCAAAAATGGCCGGTTAAGTTAATCGACGATTAGACTTCTTTAATCATGTTTTAAAAGTTGGTGGAACGCAATCTGCTGATTAAACTAAATTAATCAATGATTAAAATTTAATCACAGTTGGTGGAATCGGCCCTAAGTTTACTTTCTTGACGTTCTCGACATGTGGTTATGCTGCCAACAGCTGAACGTGTAAAATGAATTTTACCCGGTTCGAATAAAATCATTTAAATTTACATTTTATTATTATTTAAAAAACATTTTATTTATATTGATCTGCATGAAAATTTAATACCCTGTTTATTAATTGATATGGCGGCCAATTTTCCCGCGTGAAAAAAGTTTGCATGGCTCAAGCATGGCAAGACACTTGGGAATATCTGGCTAAAGCATAAGTAACGGCTGAATGGCAGCATGGCGCAAGCCTTGCTCCTGTCCGTTTCCCATGCTTAGGACACGCCAACCACAAATCAATATTCTTAAGAACACGTAAGTGTCATGGAAAGTGAGCTTGCATCAAAAATAAAAATCTTAGGTTTGCCAATAGCCGACACGTCTCTAATTGGTAAGTTCCCTACCCGGATGCACTGGGCCGCACACCAGGTAGTTCAGGACGTATTCTACGAGAACTTTTCAAAAATTTTAATTTTGTGAATAATTAAAACAGTTCCAAATGGTTAGTCCACGACCCGGGTGCACCAGGTCGCGCCCCAGGTATCTTAGCACGCATTCTACGAGAATTTTTCCAAAATTTAGATTATTTCAACATCCAAAATAACTAAAAGTTATTATATAAAATATATATAACTTTATATAAAAGTTGCGAGTCGACGATCTGGGTGCACGAGGTCGAGCACCACGTCGTTTAATACGTATTCCTCGAGAACTTTTTTAAAATTTATATTTTGTGAATAATGAAAACAGTTCCAATTGGTCAGTCGACGACCCAGGTGCATCAGGAAGCGCCCAGGTAGTTAATACGTTTTCTACGATAACTTTTTCAAAATTTAGATTGTTCCAATAGCCAAAATTACTCAAAATGGTGATTCAACTATCCAGGTGCACCGGATCAAGCACCAGGTATTTTAATAAGTATTCTACGAGAACTTTAAAAATATTCAAATTTTGGCGAATAATGAAAGCAAATTCTAATGGTCAGTCAACAACTCGGGTGCACAAAGTCGCGCCCCAGGTAGTTTAGCACGTATTCTACGAAAACTATTTCAAAATTTAGAATGTTCCAACAGCCAAAATTACTCAAAATGGTGAGTCAACGATCCAGGTGCACCGGGTAGAGTACCAGGTAGTTTAATACGTAGTTATTTTGGCAATTGGCACAATTTAAATGCTTAAAAAGTTCTCGTGGAATACGTGCTAAACTACCTGATGCGCGAACCAGTGCACCCGGGTAGCGAACTTACCTTTTAGAGACTCAGTTCATGGCACATCTGCCCCTGCCTTAGCAACGGTTTATAACTGGGTAAATGAATTTAAGCGTGGTCGTACATCAATAAGTGACGAACCACGTTC
>NC_046660.1:43849273-43867423 GCF_010883055.1 Belonocnema kinseyi
GCACTTTTCTGAAGGATTAAAAAAACTTGAAAAGCGATTGACCAAGTGTATAGAGCTCCAAGGAGATTATGTTGAAAAATAAAAAAAAATTTACCTAAAAAATTATTGTTTTTATACTTCATTCTAAGGACTTATTGAACTACCCTCGTATTTCCAAGTGTCTTGCCATACTAGTGCCATGCACATTTTTTTCACGCGGGTTTGTATTTAATTTCAAGTTTCATAAAAAAATAATCGACATAGCTTTGACTAGCTTTTCCAGTAGCCGGACTACTTTAACTGCGTTATTGACTCCATAAAGTAGTAGCTTTTCAAGATTCGCAGGGTAAACAATTTTTAAACCAATAAAGATTGTTTAAATATATGCCAAATATAGTTTACAAATATATTAAAGTTAAGGTTCGCTAATTGTGTCATTAATTTGAAAAAAATTACTGTTTACATTTTACAGGGGAATATAATTTTAAACAAGGAAAATTGTTTAAATACGTACCAAATATCTTAAACAAGAAATACTATTTTCTTGAAATTCAGCAACTGTACCATTTATATTCACAATTAATAACTTTCCATGATTTAAATACGAAAAAATTTTTTAACAAGAGTAAATTAGTTTTAAAATATGTACTTGGAAACTGTGTTATCAGTTTTTAAAAGTTCAAAAGTTTTGGACAGTTTTAGGTTACGTTGGAATTTCACACCAAAAATTGATAATTTAAGGTTGAAAAATTATTTTGAACGTTATTTTCTTGAATTAAGGTTCTTATTATGATCTTCCTAAAAGCTTAATGAAAAAGCACGTTTCCAGAAATCAGAAGTTCTGTGGTTCGGTTCTCAATGGAGCGAAAAGAGATAGATTTTTTTTCCTAGTCTGATTAAGACTTTAAGCATTTTCTCTTATTTCAGATTCTTAACTTGGTCGATATTGTGGATTTTCTGCCTTCATGGTTTTGGAGGGTTATGTACTGTTGGTAAAGTAAGATTCGCTGATGATATAACAGATTCATTTTAAATAATTACTTGTACCATTACCACCTAGCTAAAAATATAGCATTATTTTCTTCAATTAAAAATCATCATAATTCGAACAAAATTTACCAGTTTTAAACAGTTTCAGGTTATATTAGTGTTTTTACAGGTACATTTTTTTAATTATCAGATTTCAAAAGAAATTTACGAAATTTCGAACAATTTTCTATAATTTTCTATTCATATTTTTAGTTTGAAATTATTGGTTATTTTAATAAAATATTATCAGAGACCAAAAAATATTAAAAATTTTCCATGGCTACAGGTCATGTTGGTGTATTCGACCTAAAATTAATCCAATTGTTTTTTGTAGGAAATAATAAAATGTACAATCTTGTGCAATTTCTAATTGTTTGAGTGTTTTTTGTCAAAAATTAACATTTTTATTCAAAAATTATTAGTCTTTCACAATGAAAATGGGTATTTTTAATACATAATCATTCGTTTTCAAAGAAACGCACAACTTTTAAACAATTTTAGGTTATGTTGGGTATTGTCAGCGGTGATTGGCATGTTCAGTAAAAACTCATTAGTTTTCAAAGAAGATGAATATTTGTACAACTGCAGGTTAAACTTGTTGTTATAATGGGAAATGTCGAAATGGGTTTAAAAAAATAATGCAATTTCGAAACCACTTAAGGTTATAATAATTTAAAAAATGCAAATCAGTTAGTTTTAACAAAAATAATTTTAAAATATCTCTAAAAAGGATCTGGAAGATTATCAGACAATTTTTGCAGGATTTAAAAAAATGCTAGAAAAAGTTTGAATTCTTTCAAAACATCTTTCGAAGTTTTAGAAGTTTTGAAAAGATAAGAAAATAATTTGAAAATTACAAATATTTTTACTAATGTTAAACAAAATATAGTTTTTATGATTTTAAAATAAAATTTGGAATATTTTCAAGGCTTTTTGAAGGAATTAAGACAATAAAACATTTTTCTTAACATTCAAGGAAAAATGTTAATTAATTTTTTATTTGAACAGTTTAATTCCAAGAAGGAAAGATTTTAACAAATTTAAAACACAATGTAGATATTTAAAGATTACGAACCAAAAAAATGAAAAGCTTTTTATAGAATGTTAAAAGGTTTAAAATGAATAAAAAATTATCTTATGATTTATGAAAATACTTTAATTGATTTTCTATTTTATAAAATTTGTTTTAAGAATTAAAATAAATTAAAGAATTTTTATCTGTAGAACTTTTTTTTAAATTTTAGGAAAATTTTAAATCATTTTAACAAATATTTAGAAGTTTAGAAAAAATGTTAATTATTTAAAATAAACAAAAAAACAAAAAAACCAACATTATTTAAAGTTAAAACATTAAACTTTTTAAAAATTTTGAGAGATTTTAAGATTTCGAAGAATTGTTTTCAAGATTCCTGGGCATATTTAAAGTAATTTCTCATTATGAAAAATTAATGCTAATCGAAGATTCAAATAGTATTTCCTCTCCTCCTTGGCGCATACGATATTTTTTATAACAAATGGATGATTACATACATGTCTCGAATTACAGCCATGATTTCAGCCCATATTAGATTTCAAATGAAGGAAGCAAGATTTGCAGTATTTTTAAAGGAAACTTATGGTAACTTACCATAAATTATCCAAAATTAGGTTTGAAACATTTTTATAAATTTCCGGAATTCAATGAAATTTTTGGTAATTTATGGTAATATTACCGAAAATGTATGGTAACTTAAGATAAAATACCTAAAATTATATCTCGAAATATTTATAAATTTTCGGAAATCTATGGAAAATTTCAGTATTTATGGTAATCTTACAGGTAAATATGGTAACTTACCATAAATTGCCCAAAATTCAATTTTAAACATTTTTATAAATGTTCGGAAATTTATGAAATTCTTGGTCATTTATGGTAATATTATCGGAAATTTATGATAACTTCAGATAAAATTTTTAAAATAATATCGAGAAGTGTTTATAAATTCGCGGAAATTCATGAGATGCTTGGTAATTTATGGTAATATTACCGGAAATTTATAATAACTTAAGATAAAATGCTTAAAATCATATCTAGAAGTGTTCAATATGCGGAAATTTATGGTAATTTTGCAGGTAAATATTGGAACCTACCATAAATGATCTAAATTTAAATTTTCAGTATTTTTAGAAATTTCCAGAAATTTATGACATTTTTGGTCATTTAAGGTAATATTGTAAGTAATTCATGTTAAATTGAGATAAATCACCGAACATTCAATTTTAAACCTCTTTTTTAATTTCCGGAAAGTTATGAAATTTTTGGTAAGATTACAGGTAATTTATGGGTAAATTACCAAAGATTCAATTTGGAAATGTTTATGAATTTCCAGAAATTCCTGGACATTTTCAGTCTTCAATGGTAATGTGACTAGTTATATATGGTAACTTTCCATAAATTACCGCAACATTCTATTATCAGCAACCAAAATTTCTTTAGAGTTCTTATTGTGAGTGGGCTGAGTATCTTAAATTGCAAGCTTATAGATGGATATCTTTTATTAATCACCTCTGACGTCACTTTTTACTATCTAGGAAGTAAAGTTAGAGCTTTAGCTCCGCTTCATAGGCTTCGAAAAGGGCTGAAATCATGCATGTGTCATACAAAATATTTTAAACTATATAAACAAAATTTTTAAACTGTCTACATAGAAATTGGAACGTCTTATGCCAATTTTTTAATTTTGCAGAATAAAAAATGAATCGAATAATAATAGAACAAATTAAATTTTGGAACATGTAAAAAAAAATTTAGGAAGAATGTGAGCCAGTTCAAGAGATACTTAGGAATTTTTGAAGCTTTAAATAGATTAAAACCATTTGAAACTTTTCAGAGAATTTCCGAAAACTTATTTAATATTTTTCCATTTTTCCTATAATCAAAAAGCCCTAAATATGCTTTAAACGGACTCAAATATTGCCGAAAAATTGTGGTAAAATCCTTTTCAAACATACTTCTTCGACCTATCTAAAAACTTTTAAAATATTTTTAAATTTTCTCGAGTAACCTAGGAAACTTATATTTATATAACTTTAAAGAAAATAATCATAGAAGCTTAATTAATAAAAAGTTATGTAAAATTTTTATTTTGCATCAAGCATTATTTTTCCCTTAAATGTTATAATTTGACTGTTTTTTTTCGTTTTTTACATGAATTTAATTGTTTTCTATTTAAATTCAAATTTGTTTGGATTCAGATATCAGCTATTACATTCTTTGATAAAAATTAATATTTTTTACTTGAGAATTCAACTTCTAATTTCAAGTTTGAACTTTTTATATTCAAAAATCATTTGTTGGTTGGAGATTCATCATTTTAGTTTAAAATTAATATTTTTGAGTACTAAATGAATATTCTTGGTAAAAAATTAATGTATTTTTATAAAAAAATCAACTATTTGGTTGAAAATGAATAATTTTGTTGTAAATTGATATTGTCGGGTTAAAAAATTATACTATTTTGTAGAAAATTTTTTTCTTTTAGAAAATATTTAATCTTTTTTGGTTTGAAAATTCGACTGTTTGGTTGCAGGATAGTTTTTTTGTTAATAGTTTTGTTCGATGTATCTGGAATGTTCAAAAATCTTTTTGAATTTTTAAAAAAATTTTAGGGCAATTAGATTTATATAACTTTAAAAGCGATTAACGAATAAACGTAAAAAATAATTGTTATTCGAAATTTCTATTCCGCATTTAAAATTAATTTCCTCTTCGAATCAATAAAGTACAGTTGCACGATATTGCGTGATTTGGTGATGTTATAATTCATTAAAAAATTGCTCGTTTATTTTCTGGGGTAATAAAAATTCTTTAGAGTTTTATACGGAGGAATCCTGTATTTTATTTAAAAAGATTCTGTACAAAAAATGTATACACTTTGCATGCTAAACTTAAGAACTAATTCTGGCAAGATGCATAATGTCACACATTTGATATTTCTATTACCTAACAATAATGCTAGGAGTCGAGTTTTAAATTGGATTGCATATTTTGAAAATTGTGCCTATTCTTTTTTCTTTTTAGGTTGCATGTAGGATTTTTTATAAAAGTTATAAAATAACGTAAAGTTGAAAATCACATTTGGAAGCATTGCAAGGCCTGGTAATCTTGGTACTGGACAAGATGGCAAGAGAGAGATAATGGCATGACAAATTAAAAACACAAATTGAACCTGAAACAAAAGGAAAAATTAAACATTGCCAAATTAAAATTATTATAATATTGTCGGTGCTGCTGATCCTAATTATGCAGTTTAAACCAAAATTAAAGTGAATTCGTTTGACGGTAAATGTGCTCATGTTCAAAAATGAAATGATACTTTAACAGGGGGGATTTTCAAATAAAAGGCAAAGCACAATAGCTTTTTAACTGCAGTGCTACTGGACTTAAATAGACTACTTTCAAAGTCAATATAATAATATCGGTGTTGCTGATCTTAAATGGTGCAATTAAAAAAAAAAATTGAAGTGAAGTGGAGGCGTCTGGCGGTATATGTAATTATGTTCAAAGATCGAAATAAGACTTTAAATGGATCAGCCTAAGAAAACAATAACAATAATAAAACTTACCATTTGTATAATAGTCACGTATTTTTTAAAGGGGTAGACTTTTTTATTAATTCCTTCTATACTGCTGAGAAGGTAGTATGTGTACATGATGACATGAACTGAACAGTTTGTTGCTGGATAAAAAACTGCCATTCCAGTAGCAACATATCTTAAGGAGATTAAAGCAGCCAGTACAGTCGTTATGTGATGATAAACGTGTAAAAATGTTATTTGGTTATTTTTTTTCCTGAGCACAAAAATTACAGTTTCGATCAGGTCAATGACTTTCAATAATGATACCCAGTAACATGCTCTTGCTATCTATAAATTATTAATGATAAATTATTATATATTATATTATTTTAATGACGCAGTTTCAAAAAACTAAAGTGACGTGAAAAAAAACTAGCGGTAAATTTACTCATGATCAAGGGCCGAAATGTGACTTTAAAAGCGAGGGTTTTAGAATAAAAGTATTTTAAATATTTTAAATAATATAAATTATATATCATTATAACGCTATCATTTAGAATTTTTGAATTTTCGAATTTACGTACTCTTAAAGCACTCGGAGTGGTTGAATAATCTCCTGGAACACATCGTAAAGCTGCGGCATCTGGATAAACAGCTAATATTTCTCTTACTATATAAGCATTTGTTACAATTTGAAAAATATTGTAGCATCTAATAAACGTCCTTAAATCATATGCGGGCTTGTTCTTCATATAACGTGGACCACATTGGAACACAACATATACATAGCTGACTAGTATAAAAAAAGTAGGCCACATGCTTCCCATAAGAGGCCAATCCGTTACACGTGGATCTAAAAAAGAAGACTAGCATTATCACGATTATTAATATTAGAAAATATCACGCTGCATGCTAAATTATTTTCAAAAATTTTGTTAATACTTTAGAAAAAATTATATCTGATCAATTAAAATTAATACAATTTAATATTTATAATAACTAAGCCAATTAATATAAATAATCAAAATAATTTATTTCTATATTGAGAAACTGATTTTTTTCTACATATTCCTAAGTGCCTGATGGTGTTTGGAATGTTGATTTTTGCTCTAAATTATACATTAATATTGATATGTTTGGGACAAGATCTTAATTACTGAAACTTAATTAGTAAATTATCCTTTTTAAAACAAATGGGAAAGACAAATATGTAACAATTTCTCAAATTGAAAATTCCCATAAAAGAAAATATTCGCAATAGAAAATGCCCGAAATTTTGAAAATGCCAATCTGAAAATTCTCGAATAATGACATTTACTACTCAAAAAAATAATCGAATTAAAAAAAAATTTTTAAATCGATTTTCAATCGAGCATAATTATTTATTAAAATTACAAGAATAAAATATTTTAATAAAAAATTTATTTTTTATATTCAATATACTTTTTCTAAATTATTTTTCGAATTTAAAATAATTATATTAAAAAAAAATATTTCTCAATGCAAAAAAAAACAATATAAGAATAAGATTATTATTACAAGAACAATAATTTTTAAGAAACTACTATGCCCTTAAAAAAACTTGTATTGCGATTTTTTTCAACTATTGTTATTTTATATTTAAACACTAATTTAAAGAATGCATTGAATCGTTAAAAAATTTTCTTTTGTTAAAATATTTAATTGTTTTATTTTCAATATTATAATAATATTAATTTTTAAAATTTATAATTTTATCAATTCGAGGATTTTATTATTCCTGAATTTTTCAATTCGACAATGTTAGAAACTATTCAGAAATTTTATTATTTCGGAATTTTGTAATTCAAGATTTCTTAATTTTGGCAATTATTTTTCGCTAAACTACAGTCGACTGTTTATAATGTTACAAAATGTAAAACTTTCCGAATATTGCAATTCCATACAGTTCGTAATATTATTGAATTTTAAAATTGGCAAATAATAAATTCCACGGCAGAGAATTACCGAATTGCACAATATCACTGGAAAATTTTTCGATTGTTAAAATAACCGAATTTAAACAATAAAAACAGTTTCTTACTTAATATTATTAATTATTTTCAGTTTATGAAATTTGTTTATATCAGATATTTCACAAATCGGCAGTTCTCTGTTGGAAGTTTTATTATTCGGGAATTTAAAATTCGGTAATACTATAAACTATGGCGAATTTTGAAATTGGATAATATTAGATATTATGCGGCATTTTTATATTTCGCCAATTTTATAATTCTGGGCATTTTATGCTGCAAATATTTTCTTTTCCGAAAGATTTTAAATTAAGGAATTAAAATATATTTAAAAATTCTCTTTTGCACTTGTTCAAAAATTGATAAAATAATATATCGAGTGTTAATAATTAAGGTCTTATCCCGCACAAATAAATATCAATTTATCATTTTGTGCGAAAATCAACAATTTTTAAACCGTTACATATTTATGAAGATTTAAAAAAATGTACGTTCAAAAAATAAAAATTCACTTGTTTATTTAGCTTCAGCAGCTATTGTTTACTTATTTAAAAAAAAGACTTATTATACGTTTTCTTACGTTTATTACAATCATAACCTTATAGCTATCAATTTAGTAAATTTTTTTACTTTTCTTAAAATATTTTCATTTGATTTATTATTTAAAGGAATATTTAAAAATAAATAAAAATAATTGATGTTCTACTCTTGTTATTTAGAAAGGAAATCTAGTAACGATTCTAATTAATTATCAATTTTTTCGCAATATAGACCAAATTATAAAAACTATTAAATAAGGTTAGAAATATCTTTGACCATGATACACAATCGCGATCTTAAATAATTTATTATTTAATTTTTCGCGCTTATATTTTCCCGCCATTATTTTATGCGAAAAAAAAATTCGGAAGAAGTTAATTTGTGAATTTGTAATAATATTATTAATATGTAACTCACCTGCTTGTTCATAATAGTAATAATTGAACTTTTCTCTGATATCCATTTTGAACCAATAAAATTGCTTAATAATCTCTAGGGAAATGTTAATTGTTCACTACTTATAAATTAAAGTGAGAGCCGGCTCACGCGAGCGTGCACTTTTACTGCTGCCTACTTTTGAATGAAGATAGGCTATTCTGAAAACACCTTAATGCGTATATGAATAAAATTATCAATCAGCTTCAAACATATGAAGGAATTTTCGGTTATGTCCATTGGTCACCGCACATATTTCCAGTTAGGAATGCTACCTTCTTGGACTTTTGACCGACGATGAGATTAAGTTTCGTGTTAGGATGAGCCAAGGTGATGCTTTTCTATTGGATGAAAACAAATTTTGGTATAGCAATTTAATTACATACGATTAGAAGATATTATCACTAATTCATGCATATGCATATTATATAGGTGACTAAGAAAACAAACTTCCGGAAAAAACCAAGTCTAGGATATTCTTCATTTTATTATTTTACTGACGATGAAGAAAAGGAATCCAGAAACATTAAGAGTTCCTGCTGAAGCGTTTTGGGATGTAAAAAGTAATTTTGCAAAAATTCTTGATTTCCTTAGACAACCAATAGAGTAAGTATACAGTTTCTGGCCTTTGAAAACCGAAGGAAATTTTCCAAGAGATGCGGAAAAAATTATACAGAAATAGAATTAAGTTAAATTTTCGTTCTCTTCCGCAAGGCGAGAGTTTTAATTATGGCTTTTCTCTAAATCCCTCGGGCTGTAGCTTCCGGCAGCCGGAGGCTAAAATCGCTTGTTCGCTTTCATAAGGAAATAAACTTCTCTTAAAGAAATGATATTTTCCTTATAATTACCGTTTTATTAACCAGTCTCGCTGAAACAGACGCAGGAAATGTTTTTGGAAAACTTAATCCAGGGTGCATAGCGTCCTGGAAAACCTAGATAAATCCTTGGATTTTTTCTGCCTGGAAAAACCTGGAAAAGTCCTTGGATATTCATTTAAAGAAAAAATTTTTTTTAAATTTGTTCCCAGCTAAACAGAAAAAGACTGCTGAACCGTTTTTTCTGTAGGTGCTTGTATATGTCGTAGTTCAATAGCCGACCCAATCGATTAGCCGTCTAAGTGTCCAGTCAGCCAGTCGACGCTGAATAGCCTACCGTATACCTTTATCTGCTCACGTTCGTCTAGTGGACGGATGAAATCAGCCAAAGAGTGACCGGTCGGCTATTCGACTAGAGGGATTCAGCGCAGTAGGCTACTATGCATACGTTTTATTATATATTTTAAGCATTAAGATTTTTCATTTGTTTTCCATGGAAATATTTTTAGTAAAAAATAATAAAAAGAGTTTCCATTAAAAAAATTTTAATTTTTCTTAAATTTTAAGCCAATCATAATTTAATTGATATAGTTATGTAATGCGAAGTTTGTTAGGAAGGGTAATTATAGTACCGGATAATTATTATTCTCCCTTCCCCACTGAGTGATTCACGCTTACCCCGAAAGGCAAATGGCTTAATGGTGTAATAATTTTAAAAAAGCAAACTATACAAAATACGTGATAAGATGGTTAATTTTATACTGACAACTCTACAGATCAAAATAGAAGGTCAAATTATAATTTTTGCTAGTATTATTTATAAAATAACAGTACATATTTCAAAAAGATTATTGAAATTCGTATTACTTGTCGTAGCCGTATGTCATTGAAAATATTGAATTTACGTTATTTGAATAAATGAAGTTTAATTTCTACGTTCTCATCCATAATGAGAAGGCATTAGTTTTAAGTGAAAACTGACTTTCGCGGATTTCATCAAATGTTGACGTTCTCGGGCCTCCTAAGTAAAAAAAAAAGTTTTCACGTCCGTGTCTGGCTGTCTGGCGTCGTCGTTGGCGTGTTAGTTTTGGAAAACTTTCGAAAGACTACTCGAATTGGATTGTGTTTTGGCACACAGTTTGAGAGACCAAAAGGAAAGATCGAGTTCGATAATCAGCCGTTTTTGATCAAAATTCAACAAATTTGGGCTTTTTCAACATTTTTAAGAACATTTTTATTTTAATATTTGAAAATTCGATAGAGAGCCATTTATAGTGCAATAAATACGAACAATTTATTTTTATGACTTTTTTGTCAAAATAAAAATTTCCAAAATACCAAACGAAAATGAACATTTGAAGCCAAACATTGTGTGATATGGATGAAAGTCAAGAGATGAAAAACGTTACTATTTCAAGGCTCTACAAGACTGTTTTAACAACTTTTTGAATTTTGTTTTAAAAAATCCTAAAATTCAAATTTTTTACACACAAAGAATAATAAATTATTACATTCTCATCCATAATAAGAAGGTATTAGTTTTATGTTAGAACTAATTTTCATAGGTTTCATGAAATGTTGACGTTTTGAGGCTCCTTGAGTCAGAAGAACAAGTTTTTACGTCGGTGTCTGGCTGTCTATCCGGCGTCGTAGTCGTTGTTGTTATCTTCGTCTGTATATCGGATAACTTTTAAAAGGCTATTTGAATTTGAAGTTACATTGGCACACAGTTTGAGGGACCAAAGGCAAAGATCGAGTTCGTTAATCTGTCATTTTAAATGAAAATTCAAAAAGTTAGAGCATTTAAAAAATGTTTGCAACCACTTTTATTCTAGATTTGAAAATTCTATCGACAGATATTTATATCATACAAAAATACGACCAATTTACAATTTATAAGATTATCATAATAATTAAAACAATGGATGAGATGTTAAAATTGACATACTTCAGACCATAGGATTAAGGTGTTGAAAGAATCCTTTATTTAAATTATTCGACGTTTCGAAAACTATACGTTTTCCTCATCAGAATAGAGTCGTGTATATAAAAGTTCCTTATATCATTTCGAGTATTTATTATGTATACTTAATTCTCCTTTTCTCAATTGTTCTATGAAAAAAGTTATACAAAGTTAATATAATAAAGAAATTTTTTCATTTGAAATGCGGTAAAAAGAGAGAGAGAGAGAGAGAGAGAGAGAGAGAGAGAGAGAGAGAGAGGGCTATATATTTTCTACTAAAAGTGAGGTTAGGAATTTAGAAAAAAATTTATATTCACCTTTATGTTATCTTCATTTCAGGTTAATTAAATAAATTATATTGTTTATTTATTTTATATTTATTTTTTTAAAATAAACAATATAATTTATTTAATTAACCTGCAATGAAGATAATATAAAGGTAAATATAAAATTTTTTCTAAATTCCTAACCTCACTTTTAATAGAAAACATATATCTCTCTCTCTTATTTTACCGCATTTCAAATGAAAAAAATTTCTTTTATTATATTAATTTTATATAACTTTTTCTTACAACAATTGAGAAAAGGAGAATTAAGGGTACATAATAAATACTCGAAATGATATAAGGAACTTTTATATACACGACTCTATCCTGCTGATGAAAACGTATAGTTTTCGAAACGTCGAATAATTTGAATAAAGGATTCTTTCAACACCTTAATCCTTTGGTCTGAAGTATGTCAATTATAACATCTCATCCATTGTTTTAATTATTATTACAATACTCAGACAAATAACATCGCTTTCCAACATCTTTTATATCTTGACTAAGATTATCATAATAACTTTTAGAATTTCGTTTTAAAAAATCGAAAATTAAAATTTGGATCGCCCAAAAACTAATCAAAAAGCAATAATTCCATTTTGTGGTCAAACAAAGCACGACACAAAAATAGAATAATCGACAAGACATTTGCACCTAAAGAAGATGTAAAAACTTCTCATATATTACTTTCTTATAGGATAAGTAGTTTTTGTTTTATTCGTGAAAAAAAAACATTAAAAATAAAAATATCAAATTTGTGTATAAGCGAAATAAGCCATGAGAATAAATGAGACCAAATTTATTCAACCATGAAAGATCTACATAGTTTTTTGATAGAAAGCGTAGTTTTTCTTTGAGACGTAAAAAATTACCTTGGAAATGAAAAAAAATCGTTTTTGCGAAACGATTTTAATCGCAAAAAACATAATTAAAAATAAACATACTATAGTAACAAGACAATAAGAATGAGTATGTTTCAATTTCAAAGCATATTATGAATTTTGATTATATACATTTATTGAAATAATATATGTTTCAGCACAGCTAAGAATAAACTTGAATGCAAAATAAGAAACAAATATTAAAGTAATCATGATAAATACAATTTGTATGGTAATACAATTTGACAAATTGGACAAAATCGAGTTCGAAACACGCGATACGTGATAAGAATGTGTTCGCTAAACCCGAAAGAGCTTTAACAAAAAAGAGTTCACAATCACAAAATTACAGTTGCAAATCTGTCAGGCTTGCTACAAGAAGTAATACGAATTTCAAAAATCTTTATAAAATATGTACCGTCATTTTATAAAAAATATTAGCAAAAATACATTAACCTTTGATTTTGAACTATACAGAATTTTCAGTATAAAATTAACAATTTTATTACGTATTTTGTATAGTTTTTTTAATTATAATTATCCAGTTTTCACCTGAAATAGCTTGTTTTTTATTGAGCTTATTTTTTTTACAAGAATACACATTGTTATAAGAAAACAACATAAATAAACGAATGATTAAAAACACAATTACTCTTTCAAAAACTTTTTGTGATGTTTCTGAAGATTGAAATTTCATTTATAATTATCCTGAATAATAAAAAATGAGTAAAAAAGACACAATCCTCTTTTGTACTTTTCCTCGTCCATTTTTACTCAAAATGTTTCCACGAGAAGAAATAAAAAATCTCAATCCTTAAAATATACTATGAACCATGGGCATAGTAGCCTACTTGGCTGAATCGCTCTATTCGAATAGCCGACCGGCCGCTGGTTGATTGATTTCATCCGTCCACTAGATGACATGATCAGGTGCAGGTATACAGTCGGCTATTTAATCTCGATTAGCCGACTGGCCAGTTAATCGGATATTTAACTGGGACGGCTATTAGACCACGACATATATAATAATCAGGCTGCCTAATCACCTGGAAACCCCTGAGAATTTGAGGGAATTTTTTTCGAAAGCGTGATTAATTTTTTGTATGATTGTAAGATAAATTTAAATATCGATATTTTTCATTTTTTAAAGGTATATATATTACTTTTTTTATTCTGTTGAATATTTTTTTTACTAAAAGATTTTTTTTTTAGTTGAAAATTTTAATATTTATTTGTAAATCAATGCATTTTGTTAAAAATTCGAATATTTGGTTAAAAGCTCAAATCTTTTTTTTTTAAATCCAACTCTTTGGTTAAAAATATAAATAGTTTGTTGGAAATTCATTTTTTGGGTGGAAATTAAAGTTTGATTTTTTAGTTTCGAAATTAGACTGGAACATTTGACAATTTGGACAGAAAATTCGACCTTGTGGATTTAAACAATTATATTTTTGGTGAAAAATTAAGCCAATTAAATTAAGTTTTTAAACTAGACATTTGACTGATAATTGAACTTTTCTATTTGAAAATTCAAGTATTTGGTTGAAAATTGAATATTTTGTTTATAAATGGTCTTAGTCGCAGCAAATTAATAATTTTGTTGAAAATTCAATTATTTTATGAAAAATATAACTTCTTTGTTAAACACTCATTTTTGTTTTGTTTAAAGATTCAGAATTTTGATTAAAAAATCATCTCTTCAATTCAAAATTGAACTATTTTGCTGAAAATTCGATTTTCTAAATTAATTTTTTTGGCTAAAAATTCAAATATTTTGTTGAACATTCGTTTTTTTAAGAAATTTTTTTTTTAATTCATTATTTAAACAAACTAGTTGAACATCTCACAATTTTCTTTAAAAATCCATCTCTTTGGTTGAAAATTCAACTATATTCCGGGTAAATATTCGAAATTTTAGTATAAAATTTATCACTTTGGCTGAAAATTGAATGATTTGGTTGAAAATTAGTTTTTTGCTTCTATAAAATTAGTTTTTAAAACTTTTTGATTGAATATTTACTCTTTTTCGATCAAAAAATTAAATTTACATTTCTTTCAATATTCAATTTTTTTAAAGTTAGCTATTTGTTTGAAAATGCAACTATTCTAGTAGGGAAATTCAACTTTTTGGGTTTGGGTGCAAAATTAAACCTTTCTTCGAAAATTTATGTATTTTATTGAAAAATCGTATTTTTCGAAAAAAATTATTAAAAAAAAATAATTTTGTTTAATTCATATTTTTGGTCGTGGATCCAACTATTTTGTTACTAATTTAATTTTTTATGTTTTTGGTCTGATTGAACTAGTAGGCCTTTTTTCTGACATTTAGTTTGTCGTTCTGAAAATGTAACTATTTCATTTTTAGTTGATTTTTTTCTTAATTCAACTCTGGTTAAAAATTTCACTCTTTTGGTAGAAAGTTCGTGTAATTGAATAAAAATAAATCTGTTGATGTGAAAAATTAACCACTTTGTAGAAAATTCATATTTTTGTTGAAAATTCATAGTTTCGGGTGAAAAATTTATCTGTTTTGTTGAAGATTCGTCCTTTTGGATTGAAAATTCTTACATTTATACATTGAATAATAAATCTTCCGTTCAGAATTAGTACTTTTGTTTTCGGACTGTATTATACTTGGTTAAATATTCAACTATTTTGTTAGAAATTTAATTGCTTTGTTGAAAAATCAACTATATTTTTAGGTTATTCTTTTTACGACGGGGGGGGGGGGGGGGGGGGGGGGGGGGTAACAAATAAAAAATGGGTATTCTGGTTTACGGACGATTCCATCGTTTTATAAGGCAATGACCGTTAATTCACCCCTTACCCTCAAGGAGCCTTAAATATTAAAATAAATGAAGTAAACAAAATTTTGAATAAATTTGATTGATTTATTATAAATATTCTTATTGATGACAAAATTACCCTAAGGAGTCTCAAATACTAATATTTGAACATTATTTTACACTCTTAGTTGTAAATTATACTACACTTTGTAGACGGAATCACTTTTTTGTTTTCGAATTCAAGTAGGCTTTCTTGTAAAAGTTATAAAATAAGGTAAAGTTCAAAAGTACATTTGGGATCATAACTAAAACTGGAAATTTTGGAACAGGGCAGGAAGGACTCAATGCGATAAGAAGGTGTAACAAGAAAATGACGAATTGCACCTGAAAAAAAAAATTTCTGATTGATATTCCATAATAACAGTAGCATTTCAGACTTCACACTCTTTCATATATTCCTCTCTTTTCCACTTGTTTAAATAATACGTTTCCCCCTTTTTTAAATTTAATGCTAACTGATTTACTAGAACCCGATAAGAAAATAAACTATTTTTTTGTTAAAAGTTAATTCCTTTTGATTGAAAAGTTTTCTATTATGTATTTGCTTTGGAATTAATTTCTTTGGGTTAAAAGTCCTACTATTTGATTGAAAATTAAATTATTTTGTTGAAAACTCCACTATTTTTTCCAAAAGTAATGATTTTTGGTCGGTAATTCAATTGTTTTGGTAAATATTTGCCATTTTAGATTGAAAATCTATCTTCGTAGGGTTTTGTATTCCTGGGAAGGAACTCTTACAGCTTCGATCGGGTGTCCGTCCGTCCGTTCATCGTACGAGTCAATGTGTACGCAGGGCCCAAAAATGACGTAGGACCCAAAATCGGCATAGGACCAAACATTTTTATAAGACCCATAATTTACATAAGACGCATAAGTGATATAAGGTGCAAATTCAACATAGGGCCCAAACTAAACATTGGATTTAAAATACATGTACCAATATATGGCTCGAAATATACATAGAGCCCAAAATTAATATAAGGCTCCAAATTGACATTGAAACCAAAATTGATATAGGGGCCAAAATAGACATATGTACCAAAATTGAGTGATAAATAAAACCCGATATAGGTCTCAAAAATACGCATAGTGCCTAAATTTTATATAGGGCCCAAAATTGATTGGGGTTTTAGGCTACGAAACCCTTTTTTTAGGCTCATGGCACCTACTTTGTCTAATTTTTTTGTTGATACTTCACATGCCTTCTGGAAATTTTTCTTACATTTTTTTCTTTTGCTTGAGCTAGACAGTTTTTTATTTAAAATACAAATCCTTTTTGTTTGAAAATTTAATTACTTAGTTAAAAATAATCTTATTATGGTTGAGGATTCAACTATTTTGTTGAAAATTTGTCGTTTTTCTTCGAATATATTATATTTTTTGAAAATATTTTAGACCTATAATCTTTTTTTGGTAGAAAATTCATCAACGTTGTTTAAATTTGAACTAATTTCTCAAAAAGTCGTCCTTTTGCTTGCAACTGTTTTTAATTTCAAAGAACAATATGCTTGTCTTGAAATATCAACTATTATACATTTGATGAGAATTTTTTTGGTTGAAAATTCATCTACGTTGAAAGTTAAACTAATTTGTTAAAAATGCATTTGTTAAGTTCAATTCAACGGTTTTTGATTTACAATAAAAAATGTATATTGGAATATTGAATATTATATTTTGTTCTTGTTGAGAATTCATGTTCTTTAGTAAAAAAAACTTTTTTGTTGAAAATTCAACTACTTGGTGTAAATAATTCCGTTCTTGTTGACGATTCAACTAGTAGGTTAAGAATAATTATGTGATTTAGGATTTAACTATTTTCTGGAAAATTCGTATTTTTGGTTGCATTATACTTTTTAGGTTACACTTTAAATCCTTCTCTGTTGAAAATTCATCTACTTGGTTAAACCAATTTCTTCAAAATTCCGATATTTTTTATAATTCAACTGTTTTTATTTATAATTAAAATCTTTTGTTTTTGTTGAAATATCAACTAATATACTTTTAGTTGAGAATTCATTCCTTTGTTAGAAAATTCGATGTTTTTGGATAAATGTAGCTGTCTTTAATTTAAAATCAAAATAATTTTATCTTGAAATACTGAATATTATATTTTTGTTTGAGAATTCTTCTTGGTTGGTCAAGATTCTTTTTTGATGGAAAATTCATCTAGTTCGTTGAAAGTTGAACTAGCTTGTTAATTTTTTTTTTGTTCAATTCAACCGCTTTTGATTTAAAATAGAAATAATTTTTTCTTGAAATATTAAATATTATTTTTTTTGTTGAGAAATACAACTTTTTTTGTTAAATGAAACTTTTTTTATGTTAAAAATAAAATATTTAAAAATTGAAAATTCATCCTTTTAGTGGAAAATTCAACTATTTTGTTGCAAAAATTCTGTTTTGGTTGCTGATTTAACTATTTTATTGAAAATCCATCTTATTCGTTGAAAGTTTAAATGATTTGTTAAAAATTTGCCTTTTTGCTTGAATTCAACTGTTTTTAATTTAAAACTAAAATATTTTTTTCTGGAAATATGAACTATTATATTTTTTGTTGAAAATTCATCTTCTCTTGGTAGAAAATATTTTTTGTTGAATATAATTCTGTTTTGGATAAGGATTCCAATTTTTTGTTTAAAAATTTCTTGTTTTTGGATTAATTCAACTGTCTTTGCTGTAAAATAAAAATAGTTTTTTCTTGAAATGTTCAATATTATATTTTTTGTTGCGAATTCATCTTTATTTATTTGAAATACGTCTTTTCTATTGCATCTGTTTTTATACATAG
>NC_046660.1:43867523-43873970 GCF_010883055.1 Belonocnema kinseyi
ATAGTTTTTTCTTGAAATGTTCAATATTATATTTTTTGTTGCGAATTCATCTTTATTTATTTGAAATACGTCTTTTCTATTGCATCTGTTTTTATACATAGTTAAATTCTTTCTTTTTGTCTTGAAATATCAACCATAATATATATATTTTTTTTTTTTCTCGAATTTATCTTTTTTCGTGGAAAATCTTTTTTTATTGAAAATTCAACTACTTGATTAAAAATAATTCTCTTTTTGTTGAGAATTAAACTATTTTGTTGAAAATTCGTTTTTTTATGTAGATTTTGACTGTTTTTAGTTTAAACTTAAAATATTTTTTGTTGACAATTCGTCTACTTGGTTGAATGTTGAAATATTTTATTAAAAATTAGGGTTTTTTGTTTAATGCAACTCTGTTTGATTGAAAATTCATTTTTTTTTTTAAATGCAGGTATTATATTTTTTTCAGAATTCATCTTCTTTGGTTAAAAAAATTGTTGGTTGTTGAGAATTCATGTACTTGGTTGGAAATTGAACAAGTTTCTTAAAAATTTGTCTTTTTAATTAAATAGAACTCTTTTGCATCTAAAATTGAAACTTTGTTCTAGTTTAAACCCAAGCTATTATATTTTTCTCTGAAAATTCACAGTTTTTGGTAATAAATCTTTTTCGGACGAAACTTCGACTATGATCTATGAACTAATTTGTTAAGAATTCGTCTTTTCGGCTGAATTTAACAACTTTTGATATGAAATAAAAAAAAATTGTTTTGAAAATCATTTTGTTAAAAATGAAAATAATTTCCAATTGAAATTTCATAAATTCTAAGCGTTTCATCTTGAATATAATACGATACCTATACTAATTTTACTCAAAAATATTTGCTCCCCAATTTATGTGGAAAATTTTCCTATTTCGCCTGTCTTGAGATAATTTTCGTTTGTGAAGTCTGTAAAATTGAAAATTTTAAAATTTTCTTTACCATTTGTATGATAGTAACGTAGCGTTTTAAGGGGAGAACCACGTCTTTGATTCCTTCTATGCTGCTCAAAAAGTAGTAGCTGTACATAATTACATGGACTGCACCATTTAGGGCAGGAAAGAGAACTGCCATTCCTCCAGACACATATCTCACAAATACCACACCAACCAATACTGTAGTTATATGATGATAGACGTGTAAAAATGAAATTTGGTTGTTCTTTTTTCTTAGAACAAACAGTCCTGTTTCGATGAGGTCAACTACTTTCAACATTGTTGAGTAATAACATGCTTTCACTATCTGTAAATTTGAATTATTTGATTTAATATTTGAACATTTAATATTTGTCAAAACATACGTTCGGAGACAATTTTCGAATTTACGCACTCTTAAAGCACCTGGAGTTGTAGAATAATCGATTGGTATACATTGCAAGACAGTGAGATCAGGATAAACTTCCCAAATTTCGTTTACTATGTATGCATTTGCAATTACTTGAAAAATGTTGTATACTCTGATAAAATTCTTGAATTTGTATGCTGGCCTGTTCTCCATATAGCGTGGGCCACATTGAAAGACAAAGTATAAGTAACTGAATAAAATTAACGAAATTGGCCACAAACTTCCCACCAGGAACCAATTTTCTACTCGAGGATCTGAAAAGTTAATTATTTTTTAATTATAACATTTTTTATGACATGCCTGTTGGCATTTTTTTTACAAAATGTGTTAAAAACTAGAAATATTTTTACATGAAATTTTTTATTGAAATGATGAATATTCAATCGAAAAAAAAATGATTTTCAACAAAACATATATTTAAATTTTTAACACAGAAGATGAGTTTTCTAACCAAAGAGGTCAAATTTTTAACAAAATAAATGAATTTTTAACTGAAAAAGATAAATGTTAAAAAAGGTAGAATAGTTTAATTTTATGTGGGAGAAACAAGTTTCAAATCAAATAAAATAAAGTTTCAACGAAATAGTACAATTTTTAATCAAAGAGATAAACATTCATTCAAAAAGTGTAAATGTGTATCAAAAAAGTTTCGATGAACAATGGAATAATAAATTTTTAGATAAAAAATTATTTTCAGTTAAAAAAATGAAATTTAAACCGAAAATATAAATTTTCTATGGAAAAAGAATAATTTCTAACGAAATACACACAATTTTCGATCAAATATTTTCAGTTGCAATCGAATTTTTAACCAACATAGAATTAATATTCTACCTGAAAAGAAAAAGTTTTAACAAAATACTGAAACTTTCTGACAAACAGTCGAATTTTCAAGTAAAAAAGATTCATGTTGAACGAATCAAGAAATAGTTAAATTTTCAGTTTAAAAGTTAATTTTGGATAAAAAAACTAATTTTTAAGAGAAAGAAATTAATTTTAAACCAAGAAGATTAATTTTCTACCAAAAACGATTATATTTCAACAAAATGCATGGGTTTTGAACCCATGAAGATCCACTTTCTACCACAGAAGACAAGTTTTGACATAAACAGAGAAATTGTCAAACGAATAGTTGAACTTTTAAATGAAGTAAATAAATGTTGAAATAAACAAGAAAGATTTAGATTTTCAGTTAACAAATATTTCCAAATATATATACAAAGATATAAACAAAAGAATTAAATTTTGAACAAAAATAAACATTTTTAAACTAAAATCATGAATCAGCAACCAAAGTAATGAATTTTTAGAAATGTAATTTGACTTTCAAGAAAGTAGTTCAATCTTGAACCAAAGAAAGTTTTTTAATAGTTATTCAAATATAAATTTAACAACAATACAATATAATTCAACAGTACCCTGTAAATTCCAGATTTTTTCTTCTTTCTTTTTATAAAGTATTTATCTTGAAAAATATGGAAAACCTCTAAAGTGTAAAGTTGCGTTATTTTTTATTTATTGCAAAAATACCGCTTTGATTGTTATTTAAGAATAAAGCAACTTAATTGTTTAGTAAAACACGGTTAATGGAACATTATCGAAAATTCGAATCAAATTCAAATAGTCAAAATTAATTCTACCTTAATGAATATAGTTCATCTGTAAATATCCTGAGAATGTATTCTTTTTTATTTTTTTAATGTTGAAAAATTTTAAATTGCGGTGTTAGATTATAACGCACGCGGAGAGACATATTTTTTTAATGAAAAAAATAATCTGCCAAATTTAAAGAAACGTAAGCGAAAAAATGGTCTCATTTATTTTGAATTCACTGTAATTCTCTCGTTATAATAAGGAAACTTCTGTAAATCTTATAGAGCCCCAGTGGGCACAGAATTTAGCGACGCCTTTACGACATCGTTACGACATCTTTATGACAACTTTACGACATCTTTACGACAACCTTACGACATCCTATGTCCATGTCGTTTCGGCGTCTTTGCGATGTCGTAAAGACATCGTCAGATCACACGACTCATTTACGATATCGTAAAGATACCTTAAAGACATGGACATAGGACGTCTCAAAGTTGTCGTAAAGATGTAACGATGACGTTAGGACGTTGCCAAATTTTGTGCCCAATGGGGCCGTTCTCAACATATATAAGCTTTTCTGTAAAACCCATAACAAAATCTCTGGTAACAAAAAACCTCACGTTTAAAGTTTTTTTTGTTTTTTTTTTAAGTATATAGCAATCGACTGGACACTATATACTTTATTCAAAATTATGTCTTTGCAATGTTCAACATTGTGGTGAAAGGATATATACAAATTCAAACCGGAAGTGGGTTTTTATCTCGACAAACTATGATCAAACGTACGAATTTAAATCTTTGCATTCAATTACATTCATTTGTTGTGCTTAATAGTTACAAAATATAAAGAAAATAAATATTTTGTATAAAAATAATACTGTAGTATTGCCAAATCAATTTTGTTGTTTGTCTCGGATTGCGCTTATAATTTTGCAGATGTTTTGCACTCTGTATCTGGCAAATATTCACTCTTTCAAAAAATTTTTTATCAAGAAATATACATCTCCATTAAATCTCGAATGTATTTTCTCATTTGGTTTTTAAAATCAAATTAAGAAGTTTTTTTCGCTCTTGTTAATCAAATTAAAGTTAAAAATTTACCATTTTTCTGTTTAACGGCTTTTAATTAATTTAATTAATGGATAGAATGTAGTTAAAAGCTTTTTTCTTATATGCGTACATTTTGAGCGTTTGAATTAAAAAAATTAGGCTTCAGTTTTAAAAGTTTAAAATTCCAAAGTATTTCTCTTTGAGTGCTTTAATGTGTAGTTAAGTTTTGATTCCTTGAAATGAACAAAGTTTCAGTTTTGTGGGTTCCACATTTTCAAGTATAATGACCATGATCAATTCTTTGTCAAATGTTCAACTTTTATTTGAAGTCAAAAAATTTTTCTTTTGCGACCTAGGATGACAATAATAAGAAAATTGAAGGCATAATTTTAAATGTCATAAATATTATCCAAGCGATTGCTTTATATTTTTAAAAAACTTCTAACTGAAGGTTTCTTAATTTTTTAATAACGATTTTTCATTGATGTCTTTTAATATTCTTCCTTTCCTCTAAAGTTTAATCATAAAAACTTTTTTTTAATAGCGATCATATACACATCTTAATTTAAAATTATCTATATGCAATATTCCGCACATTTCTCATCTTAGGTAGAAAAAGAACAACTTTTGGGCTTTAAAACCTGGAAATTCCTCCAGATTTTTATAGATGTAAATTCTTGTAGATTAATTTTTGTATAAATTATCGTAGAAAATTAAAACTACAATAAAATATAACAATATACAATGGAATACAAAACAAGTACAAAATTCGTCAGAATTATATAAAAAACTTGTAATTTTCTGTAATCCTGCTTGCAATTGATAGTATTTATATGTAGATTCCTATAAAATGGTTTGAGATTTTTTAAATCGTTTGTGCAAGTATTTTCACCAGGGTTGCACATTTCTACAGTAAACTACCAGTGTTTATAACACAATTTTCAGTAAACGTTTCCTAAATTTCAGCTTTTGTGAAAACTTTGTTTTTTTAAAAATATTTGTAATTTTCTAAAATAATTTACTTAAAATTAAAAGTTATTTTATGACTTCCAACACCGAAATCAAAAAAAGTAAAGTCCTGTCATTTTTCATAATATCTTGTAGATTTTTACAACAAAATATATTTATAAAAATAAATCAAAATTTTTGTAATGTAGAAACTTATACTTTATAGTTAATCTTTTTAAACTTTGTACATGAAATTATTAGCAAACATTAGGTACTCGTATTTCTATCAAAAAATCCGACGTAGGATACAAAATCGGTAACGACGCCGAAAACTACGCAGGAAACGGGATCGGAATCTACACCGTAAATGAGGTCGGAAACGAGGTCGGAAACGAGGTCGGAAACGACGCCGGAAACGACGCTGGACCAAGATCGGAATTTCGGACCGGATACGACGTCGTTTCCAGCGTCGTATACGACTTAGGTTCCGGTGTTGAAACTCCCGTTGGTTTTCAAAGAAATATTTATTTGAGGCAAATAAATATAAGCACTTTGATGGCAAAAATTATTTATTTCAGTCAAAGAAATTTCAATAGGATTAATTTAAGATTTCAAAGAAAAAAATACTTACATTAACAACTGGATTCTTTCACCTCAAATTATAATTAACATTGTTACTATTATACATATTTAATTTACACAAATCAGATCATTAAAAATCTGGATGAACCTGAAACAAAAAAATTGGATGAAAAATCCACCTCCAGGAGGAATCGAACTCCTGTCCGTCGAGGGTGAAGTCCACAACGATGACCACGACACAATCTTAACATCGAAATTTTAATGCAGAAAGCCATATTTAACACTCACTATAAATTCCAAAGAAATGTTTCTTTAAATCAAAAACATGGATATTTAATTTAACAACATATTTCTTTAATCTCAGGAAAAATTCAATTGAAAAAAATACGCCAAATTAATAAAATTTTTATTTAAAAAACTAATTTCTTCGTTGGAATAAATGCTTATTTGTTATGAACAATTCAATTCTAGTAATCAAATAAAATATTTTCCTCAACGAAACAAATAGATATTTATTTTAACACAATATCTTGTTGATCCAAATAAATGCTTCATTGGTGTAAATGCATGAACAATGTTTTTTTTTTGAAGGATTTATTTTATCAAACACATAATTATGACACAATAATAATATTAATAGTGACTTAAATTATTCAAACGCAAAACATTTTTTTATAGTTATTTCGTTATTTATTTCCCTGCAACTCACTTTTATCATTATAATTGTGATAAATTATACAAATGATAAATTAAATAAAATAATAATATTATTTGCTCACTGCAAAGAAGAATGTTTGGAACCAGTAAATGTATGGGGCATTATTCCTCAACTGCCCCAACTCAAAAAGTCATGTTTTTCGATTGTCTCTAAATTCTGGGAATATGTTCGCCTACCCAACAGTAGTTAA
>NC_046660.1:43874070-43906386 GCF_010883055.1 Belonocnema kinseyi
CCCTCTACAACCGGCTCTGTAACTCAATGAATTTCAATTTGTCCATTTTCTTATTAGACATTTTTCATTGTAAAAAAGTCAAGCTTTCTTTTGAGACTATTTTAAAAAAAATCGTGGATGCCTAAATTGCGAAAAAAGTTAAATAAAAAATTGATTTATTGAAAAAATTGTTTAAACAATTTTTTTGTTATAAATAATAAAATAGGATGAAAGCATGTAAAAAGCACTTTCCAAAACCCTCATACAAATTTTAAATCGCGTAATTAGAAAGGAAGTTACAGGCGTTTGAAACTACCCCTGCAGGCATTGGGGTTGAAAATTCAACCCCCCCTCACTTGGGGAGGGTTGGTAATCCTGCTCCATAAGTTTGTGGATTAACTACTGTTGGGTAGGTGAACATATTCCCAGAATTTAGAGACAATCGAAAAACATGACTTTTTGAGTTGGGGCAGTTGAGGAATAATGACCCGTATGTACTTGATTCCTATTTCTTTTCATCAAGACACATATCTGTTGTTGATTCGAAGAAATTAATTCTTTGGCTATATTTTCTTGATTCAAGTAAATATTCCTAACAATTGAGAAAATGATTTCCTCGATTCGAAAGGTATAGATTCGTTGAAATCTGATTAGTCGTTCAAAGAAATACTTATTTGATTCAATGAATTCGATTCGTGGAATTGATGCGGACGCAGTTGAATCAATAATTTTTACATACTTGAATGAAGTATTGAGATCAATATACCATGAAGTAATTATTTAATTCAAAATAATAATAATAATTAAATTGAAAATATATTTATTTGTTACAAAAATTTCATTCATTTATACCAATGAAGCATTTATTTAGATCAACAAGACATTATGTTTAGATAAATATATCTTTTTTGAAGAGGAATATTTTATTTGATTACTAGAATTAAATTATTTATAACAAATAAGCATTTATCTTAACGAAGTAATTATTTTTTTAAATCACACAATTATTAATTTAGCGTAATTTTTTCCAATTGAGTATTTCTTTAGATTAAAAAAATATTTTGTTAAATTAAATATCAGTGTTTTTGATTTTAAGAAATATTTCTTTGGCATTTATGGTGAGCGTTAAATATGGCTTGCCGTCTTTGAATTTCCATATTGGGATAGCGTCGTAATAATTGCTGTGGACTTCGCCTTCGAAGGATGCGAGTTCGATTCCTGCTGAAGGAGGGTTTTTCGTCTAATTTTTCTGTTTTAGGTTCATCAAGATTTTAAATTATCTGATTTGTTTAAATTAAATATGTATATTACTAACAATGTTAATTATAATTCTAGCTAAAAGAATCCACTTGGAAATTCAAGTGAATATTGTACTACATCCGACTATCTGTTGGATATTTTTTCGCTTCAAATGTTAACTTAATCCTAATGAAATTTCTTTGACTGAAATAAATAATTTTGTCCATAAAGTGCTTATATTTATTTGTCTCAAATAAAGATTTTTTTGAAAATAAACAGGAGTTTCACTTCAACCAAGTAAAATTCATTTGGTGCAAGTAATCTTTTTTCAGTGAATCATAGTTATAAGTAGATATTAAAAAAAAAAATCACACCAGAACCGAAGTCGTAAACGACGCCGGAAACGACCTCGTATTCGGTCTCAAATTCCGATCTTCTTTCCGGAGTCGTTTCCGACATCGTTTCCTGCGTAGTTTTCGGCGTAATTTGAATATTTTTTAACATTTAAAAAACAAAAAAAGACATTTTCAAGATATTTCCACATGAACTATTCATCAAGGTAGAACTACATTGGCCTCTTTGAATTTGATTCAAATTTTCGACAAAGTTTTATTAACCGTGTTTTACGGAACAATTAAGTAACTTTCTTGTTAAATAACAGACAAAATGGTATTTTTGCAATAAATGAAAAATAACACATCTATGCACTTTTAAGGTTTTCCATATTTTTCAAACATAAATACCTCATAAAAAGAAAAACGGAATTTCACTTTGGTCTGAAGATTTTTCTTCTAATATAACTATTTGATTATATTTTCCAGTTTGTTGCTAATTTTGAACAGCTATACTGAAAAACATTTTTTTGTTCAAATTACAACTACTTGCTTAAAAGAGGAATTACTTTCTTAAAAATTCATTATTTTGGGTAATGATTCATAATTTTAGTTAAGAAATCTTGTTCTTTTTTTGTGGTAGAAAGTTAATCTTTTCGGTTAAAAATGCATGGATTGTGTTAAAATTTAATCTCCTTTTGGAGAAAACTTATAATATTTGGTTAAAAAATTGGTGTATTTTGTAAAATTTTTAGTTGAAAATATATTTTCAAAGATATTTAATCTTTTTTGTAGAATATTCATTTGTTTGAAAATTTAACTGTTTCGTTGTAAATTTATTTTCATTGTCTAAAAACTTCTTCCCTCAAATAAAAATTAAACTATTTTATTTTTTAAAGATTTTTTCTCAGTAGAAAATTCATATATTGTTAGTTAAAAACTTATATTTTTTTCGTTTAAAATTTAGTAATTTGTTATCTTAAATTCGTTTTTTCTTTGTGTTGAAACTACATTTTTTACTGAAAATGTATCTATTTTATTTTTGCTAGAAAATTGATCTTTTGCATTTAAGAATTTCGTTACTCTAATGAAAAACATGTCTTTTTTAGTCGCAAATTGAATTACAGTAAACGGTCACTTGTCTCAAGTACCCTACTGTTATTTTAATTTGCGCAGTTCCGTCACCTAATACTACGGTCCCTGTACGCTTTCTTCCGCGTCAGTAGCTGCCAAATGAGAAAGAAGTCCAAAGAGCGGTAAGCCCTCGTTGGTTTAAATTCAGTATTTTAGCATTATGTCATGGGAATGCGGACAGCTTGTCGGAAAAAATATTCTAAACGTAAAAGTAAGTCATAAATACACGAATAGTAATATTAGTGAAATGAAGAATTTATTTTCTCACACATGTTTCATTCTTTTGTCGACTGACGACCTTTCGGCGTCATGAAATAAAATAAATTATCCAAAGGTTAGTGTATTAGATCAGGTACTCTTACATCAAATTTCGGACATTTGATTGTATTTCGAAAACTGAAAGGTCTACAACCGATAACATGATGAAAAAGAAATTTTCACCTATCCTAGCATGACGGTGCCGCTATATTACAAAACTCAATGTTCCGCGAAATATTGAAGCCAATTTTTGATTCCATTATATTGGTTTCAGCTAGAAAATTGTACTATTTCAAGGAAATATTATATTTGTTACGTCGTACGTCAACAAAAAGACTAATTTATGCTGTGATGCTAATGGATCGCAACATTTTCAAATGCGCATGTGCCGAAAAGTGCAAGTCTATTTAAAAATATAAAGTATAAGCTTGTAATATTACATTAATAACAAATTATTTGAGGAAATTAGTTATTTGTTACATTTAATTAAATTAATTTGTGTAAAGTGAAAATTTTATTAAAATATTTATCTGTATTATTATTGATAGTGCTAATTAATTTAAATCGACCCACGCTTTTCGGCAGATGCGCAGTTGAAAACGTTGTTTACATTGCGCGCATCGATACAAGGCTGGTTCAGCCAAAGAACGTCGTTTGACAAAAATAAACTAAAGGTCTTAGTAGAGGTTGAGGCCCCTCCAGCCTGAAACTCTACATTTTGGATGAAATTGTTTTTCTTTATTGATTAAAAAATCTTTCTTAGTTGAAAATTCTTTTTTTGGTTTGTTTAATTGAACTGTTTCTTTTATTGAAAATTAAATATTTTTTGGTGAATATATCAACTATTACACTTTTTGTTGATAATTCATTTTCATTCAAATCAAATATTCATTTTTTTTTGTTAAAGAATAATTATTTTAACTGGAAATGTAATAATAATGTTCTACATTAATAAGTTCGAAATTTTTGTCAGTTCCATTATGCACACAATTGCTAACAATGCTTTACAGATTTTCGTGAGACACCTTTTTTTTAGAGGAAGATTGTTGTCATAGAATACGAATCCACGGTAAAAATTTCTAAATTCGAAATAGCTGATCCAATAGGGCGTCTCAAAATTGTGAAGAAATCAAAAAACTTGGCACACTTCCGTGAAACCTTATTTCTACAGTTTATTGGGGTCGTATGATACGAATCCGTAGAAAATCAGGTAATGCATATAAACAAATGTAATATAAACCATAAACAATTTTGCAAATAGGTTTCATTCTACTCTTTTCATAGGCAGGTGAAATTTCAACCTCGGATTCGTGCTCTGTAGCCAGAGAAATCTAAGATATGAACTTCCGTAAAAATATATCGAGTTTTCAATTTTTTTCCATTTTGAGCCGCCATATTGGATCAGCCATCTTGGATTTCAAAATTTTAAATAAAATTTCATATTCTGTTACTTAAAAAACCATAGGACACCAGGATTGACGAAAATAAAAGTTATTTTTTATCTTGCCACCAGGTAAAATTTTCTTGCACACAACATGCTGCTCAAGGGCTTAATGTAGGTTTTGCGAATGAAACAATAGTGATTAAAATCTAGTCTACAAAGTTTGAAATAACAAACAAACAAATTTGATATAAAATCTAAAAGCAGTTTGGAAAAGGGAAGAAAAAGCAACCGCTACATGTAGCTTCAGTAATAATTTTTGAAAAAATCAAACATACCTGACATTTCGTAGTAGTAGTTGTACGTTTCTAGGATACCCATTTTGACTACGTTTGACTACGTTTGACTGCGTTTGACTGCGTTTGATTGCTCGCAGTCTGAAAATGGACGAACACTGAAAATTTACAAGTGACTACTCAAAACTTTGAGGTAACTCAATTAATTCTTCTATTAACTGATTACGATTCGATATTTCCTAACCAGCCTTCAACGCATATGCAAATATTGTTCACAAAGTTCAGTGTTTATACGTTCAATTCCGGAAAATGTCGACCTTTAACTTCTGATGTAATTCGAATTAAAAAATAGAGTGAGGTCAGTCACATTACAATTAGTTCTCGAATTAATCAGACTGATTGTTTTTTAACATTTAATTTCTAGCCTTTTTTCGTACAAGGTGAAATTTGTTTATAAAAAAAGGCTCGCGCTTCGCGTTCATTAATGGGTCACCTCGTGCTTCGCACTGAGATCTTTATTTATTGCCTTTGAAATTCTTGAATAAAATTTTAACAAAAAGCTCTTTTTTAAATCGCAATTTATATATGCGTTTTTATATTCTGAATTTTCTACCTTGGTCGTTTTTTCACTGATTTTTCATTTATTTTTTCATTTATTTTTTCATTTTTAAAGTTATTTTTCATGAAGAAAACAAAAAGTACGCGTCCTATCAGGAATTCATTCTTAACGAAATTGTAGATTTTTTTATGGGATCAAAATTTTTGTTAATTCATTTTTTTTCGTATTCTGCATAGTTTGACGTCAAAATGGAATTTTTTATTGTTTTTTTGTGATATTAAAATTTGAATTTTCGAGTTTTTTGAAAAATTAAAAAAGTTGTTATAATAATCTTGTAGGGCTTTCAAAAAGCAATGTTTTTCTTTTTTTGACCTTTTTCATATTGTGTGTTGTTTGGCTTAAAATTTGGATTTTCGATTGATTTATAAAATTTTGAAAATGCTATAACTCTGAGAATTTTCTTTTTATCGAAAAAAGGGATCAGGATAAATTGTTTGGATTTCTGAGTACTATGAACAGCTGCACCTAAAATTTTTAAATATAAAAAAATGGTCCCAATAATTTTGTAAATGTTTTAACTTTTTGAATTTTTATCCAAAATAGCTGCTTCAAGAACTCGTCCTTTGTCTTAGGACCTAAAAAAAGTGCGCCATAGATCGATTCGATTCGTTTATTTTTTCGAGAGTCATCCTGTTCACGGGCGGACGGACAGTCTGACAAGCGGATGGACAGCAGACGCTATCGTAGAAACTTGATTTTTGGTTACATATTCGACTGTTTTAGAAAAGAACTCTTTTTGGTTGAAAATTTAGATATATGAAAATTAATACTATTTTTTTTAAATTTCACTATTTTATTAAAAATGCATCTTCCTTTGTTGAAAATGATCTTTTTTGGTTGATATATAATCTTTTTTTTTTGAATATTCGACTATTGGGTTAAAAATCCAATTATTTTTTCAAAAGCCATCGTTATGGTGGAAAATTCATCTTCTTGAATTAAAAATTCATCTTTTTGATTGAAAATTAACTTTTTTCAAATTTTAAACTTTTTGTTAAAAATTCAACTATTTTGGTCAAATTCGTTTCCTTGAATTGAAAATCCAACTATTTCTTTGAAGTTGAATTTGTCTTGTTATAAAATTCGACCATTTGATTAAAAATTCATCTCTGTAGCTTGAAAATTCTACTATTTTGCTGAAACTGCAGTCATTTTGTTAATCACTGTTATTCGAAAATTTTACTATTTGTTTGAAAATGAAATTTTGTCTTCATAATTCATCTTTTTTAGTTAAAAATTCATCTTTTTTATTTAAAAATTCATCTGTCTTGTTAAAATTGAGCTCTATCGTGAAAAACTCGTCTCTCAGATTGACAATTTAATTATTTTGCTGAAAATTCGCCTTTGTAGTTTGAAAATCAACTATTTTGCTAAAACTGCAATTATTTTGTTAATCACTTTTATTCAAAAATTTGACTATTGGGCAGAAAATTATTTTTTTTTTTCAAAATTCATCTTTCTTGGTTGAAAATGAACTTTCTTATTAAAACAAAGGTATATTCTGAAAAATTCGTCTCTTTGATTGAAAATTCAATTATTTTCTTGAAAATTCATTTCTCTTGATTGAAAGTTCTACTATCTGGTTGGCAATGCAACTAATTCTTGAAATTTTTTAAACTTCAACTATTTAGTTGAAAAATCTTTTTCAAAAATTATCTTTCTTGTTGATGATACAGCTTCTTAGACTGACAATTCAACTGTCTTTAAAAAATTCATCTTTTTGTCTGGAAAATTGAACTATTTAGTAGAATTCTAATCTTTTTTGTTTGATAATTCGGCCATTTGATTGGAAATTTATCTTTGTAGGTTGAAAATTCAAGTATTTTGCTCAAAGTTGAATTGCATTCATGAAACTTCTTCTCTTCTTTTTTTAATCTTCTCATATTTTTTGGTGGAAAATTCAGTTTTCATCGTTGAAAATGATGTTTTTTTAAATTTATTTGTCTTCTAAGAAAATCGTAATTTTCCTGAAAACTTAAACTATTTGGTTGAAAATGAAGTTTTTTACGTTTAATCTCTTGGATTTGAATATTCGACAACTTGGTACATAATTCAATTAATTTCTTCAAAAGTAATATTTTTTGATTAACTATATATCTTTTTTAATTAGAAATGTACTTTTTGTTGAAAATTCAACTGTCTATTAAAAAATTCGTATTTTTTCTTGAAAGTTCAACTCTTTAGTTAAAAATTTAATTATTTTGATGAAAGTTCCTCTTTTTAAATAAAAATTCAACTCCATTATCTTTCAATTTTTTTATGCTACTTTTTGTAGACTTTTCTGAAATTACATTCGACTTTTTTAAGTTTTTTAGTCGATCCAAATCCTGGGCTGTTCAATAAATATTAAATAATCCTTAACCAAAGAATTATTTATCAACATTTTACAGAAATAGTTTATTTACTAGGACGAAGAAGCTTGTTCCAAAATTAGACACGATAATAATTTATAGGATAACATTTCATTCAAATTCCTGTCAAGAGCTTGACATGACTTGCACACGTACTCTTCCCGATTGTGTGTTAATTTTTATTCCGCATCACAATCGATAGAGTGAATAGTGAATACATTTGTTTATGATTTCAAATGTTCTTTGTTATACCAGTCTATTTTTGCTGATATCACTGACAAAAAATGTTTTTTCTCGTTGTTGACAAAAGAGGCAATTATTTAGAGAGATAATAAAAAAGTTTGTTTGAATAATAATTTATTGTAATTAGCATCACGATAATACTTACTATGATAAATATATAATTATCATTTGCAGCAGAAATTTTCGTTGGGAACTTTGTAATCAACCTTTATTATTTTATTTTTTTTCTTGTTCAAGATTTTACCTATTATTTTATAACAATTTCAGGTCAAATAAATTTCGCAAGTGAAGAGTATATTTAAATTAACCTAATATAATCTTATTTTTTATCTTTATTTTTTAATCTTATTTTAATCCTAAATATCTTATTTTTTAAAAATCATCAAGATATATATCGTAATGAGATTATTTTGAAAATTGAATTTTTGATAAATCCATTTTATGATACAAATATAAAAATAGACAATAATTTTTCACTTTTTCTTTTGTCACTAATATTGTTTCATTTCACACTATTAGCATATTGTCGATCTAGTTACATAAGGTTACTTGAAAAATCTAAATAATATTATTCTGTTTATTTTAAGATCTAACATTATTTTAAACATACGCAACAAATCAACTTAATAAAAAATTTAATTCAATTTGCACTTCTATTAGTAATTAAATTCCATTGTTCTCGTAAGTCATATGGTTCTGAGAACTAATTTATTTATGAATAGGTAGAAAATCTGATAGGGAAATTCTTAAAAAAGAAAAAAAAGAATAATATTAAATATTTACATTAAATTCTTTGTGCAATACTACATAAGGGTGTAATGGTAGAGTGTTACAAATTTATACGTGTAAAAATTCGACTTTGAATTTTGGGCAATAGAACCCCACAAATTTGTTCGTTTTCTGAAAATTGATATTCCTTTTTTTGAAATAGATGAATCCGTATCTTCCCTTCGGGCGGGGGGGGGGGGGGGGGGGGGGGGGGTAGATTTGAAAATACAAAACAGCAGTTTTATTATTATGTTTCGAAACAAATGATACAGTTGATGACTTTCAAGATTAGTATTTCTTGTTTAAGATATTTGGTGATTATTTATACATTTTACATTTGTTTAAACGATTTTTTGTAAATCCTAAAATGATATTATTTTTCTTAATGATAGACACAGTTATCGAATGTTGAAAGTAATATATTATTTTAAGGATGTTTGACAATTATTATTTTATTACTTCGTCATTTAACAAATTAAATTTTATATGTCAAAAATGTTATTGTTTATAACGATTTATGTATAAAAAATTATACATAACATTATTCTATACAGAATAAAATGAAAAGTTTTGTTTTTATCAATACATAATAAATATTATAAGTGTTTCGTCTCACCCCTGTACTTGTCCAGTTCCATTCCAAGCCAGTGAGACCAGGTAAAGGCACTTCTTTTGAATTTTTATTTATTATTTGCATTTCATTATTTAAAAATATTTTTTCGGGAATTTTTTTAATTGTGAAAAAAGCGGCAAATAGCCAGGATTGTTCTTTAAAATATCCTAATATGCAAATTAAAGGTGGTTTTATATTTACTCTAATTCGGATTTGAAACAGGGAATTTCAAACGAATTATAATTATCACTTTGAATAGGGAATTTTCCAAAATAATTAAAATCCTGCGGCAAAGAATTTCAGTTAAGAAATTAAATTTTGTGTTTCGGAAATATAATTTCCCTGCAGAATTATATTTTTTATTATGGGGCAGGGATTGTGTTTAAAGAATTCTAATTTTGAGTTTGGAATAAGAAATTTCAGTAAAGAAATATAATTTTAATATTTGGGACAAGGAATTCCCGTTAAGAATTATAATTTTGACTTTCAACCGGGTATTCCGTAAATAATTATAATTTTGACTTTCGAACAGGCTATTTCCACAAAGAAGTATAATTTTTACTTTATTGAAAAGTAAGTTTTTTAAATGAATTATAATTCTGTGATAGTACTAATAATTTCCGTAAATAATTTTATTTTTGAGTTTAGGTTAATTTTCTAACAGAAATTTCGTTAAGAATTATAATTTTTACTTTAGGACAAGGGGTTTCCATTATGAATGATAATTTTACTTGGAACAGGGAATTGTTGACATGGAACGGAAAGTTTAAAAAATAATTTTAATTCTGGTTTAGAAGAAGGTAATTTAAAAATCTTTTTTAAATTAAAAATTATAATTCTTTTCCAGAATTCTCTGTTTCAAATCAGAATTGTAATGTCTGTTTAAGAAATTATCTCATGTTCCAACTTAGAATAATAATTTATTCCAAAATTCTCTGGTCCAAATAAGAAATCTTTTTAAATGTTCAGAACTTTATTTTAATGTTCAGAACTTTTTTAAATCTTTCAAAATCGTCTGAAATCATTTAAATGTTTTCAAACTAAATTTATCAATAAAAATTAGCAACTGACTGGGAGAAAACCGGAAAATCACCGGGAATTTAAAATCGATCAGGTAGACATCCTACTAACGCAATAAAAAAGTCGCATTTATTTTTTCGTAGCCCCGGACAGAAAGTAACGCCTAACTCCTAATTTCTATCTTCTAACCAGTGCTTCCCATTTTGGGAACATTTTAAACTGCGCTTGCGTCGCGCCGGTATGCTCGGATTGGTTACTGTTAGCGCAATGATTTTAAATAATATAAATATTTAACTTTAATATTTATTATAAATAATAATTAGGAAATGCATAAACAGCAATTTCTCAATTCTAAGATACAATTTTCCGAGAAAGAAAACATTTTTTGACCACAATGATTAATCTCGTCTCTGCCGCGTTTCTGAATTAATTTTTTGTTTATTCCCAACAATGTGATTGAAAAAAGAATTAATAAAAGTAAAATAATAAAGTAAGAACTTTTTTTTTCTTGAAGTCAGAATTAATAACGCATTTTGCAATAAAATCACTTTTTTTCGTCTGTCACTCAAAAATTTCATTTTCGGATTAATAAAGTACTTTCGATGCATTTCCCAATTATTATTTATCATAAATATTACATTTTAATATTTGTATAATTTAAGGTGCGCGCGGTTACAGTAATGAATCTGGTGGCCGGTGCGACGCAAGCGCAGTTCAATATCATAGAGAATTGATGGGGGTAGATGCAGTAATGGGAAATATAGGGGAAGTGAGGGGAAGCGGAGTGGGCGAGGAAAAGTTGAGGAAGGGAGGGGAAGCGAATGTTGAAGTTTGGGAGGGAAATTAGGGCTGGGGAGTGGAAGTATATGAATGTAGGGCGAGTAGTGGAGGGGCAACATGGGAGGGGGAGATGTGACCGACTTATTTGCGTCCTAAAAGGCTACGAAATCCTTTCTTGTAAGCACAAGGCGCTTGCCTACTTTGACTAATTTTGGAAAATGGTGTGGCTTACGACCTTGTGCAACTAGATGGCCGATATCAGAAGGTATTAACATTAATAATAAAGATTGCAGATGAATTAAACCTAGTCTTTAAAATTCTTATCAAAGTTTTACATTTACCTATTATCTATTTACAAAAAATATTTACAATACTGATTATAATATATATGTATATATATATATATATATATGTGTGTGTGTGTGTATAAGTATAGGTTAATTGCTGATCTTGTAAGGTTGGCATACAATTTCGATTTGTATTTAATTTCTGAAAGTAAAGAATTTTCCAATCTTAATAAAATGACGAGAATTAAAGATTATATGTATTTTCTTATCTGTAAGTATAATTAAACTACTTTCCAAGAACAAACCGCTCGCTGATCATCTGGTGCTTCTCCAAATGGTTTAGAACCATCCGATGCGACGTATTGGTTAACTTGATAATCCAAAAGCACTTTGTAGTTGTAAATGTCCGTACCCAGTTGCTGAAAATGAATTTAAAATTATTTAAATTAATTTCTAATGCTTGGAATTCTTTTTTAGAGTCAAATTTTTTCCTAGGAGGGGAAATAAGAAGAAGGGAAGTGGAGGAAAATACGGAAGGTAAAAGTAAAAGAACTAAGATAAAATAAGGGAAGAGAAACTAGAGGTGAAGAGAGCAAATTAGGGTAGGAATGTAAGAGAAAAGAGAGGAATTTATTTGAAATAAGGGAGGGTAGTGACGGAAATGAAATAAAGTAGAAGTTTAGTTCAGGTGGGTAGGAGAGGGATAATAATTACTTGGAAAGAGAATTAGGGTAATGAGGTGTGTTAGACGAGGAGAGGAAGGGAAGGGGAGGGGAGGCAGAGAAAGAAGATTTTGAGAAAGGGAATGGTAGCGAAGGATGAAATAAGTAGGGGAGAAGTAGGGAAGGTAAGCGGAAATAAGATGAAGAGCAGTAATGGGCAATTAGTGAAATGAAAGTAGAGGAAATTAGGGAAGGTAAAGGTATAAGAATTAATATAAAACAGGGTGAGAGAAAGTGGAGAAAGAGAAAGGAAATTAGGGAAGGTAAGTATTAGAAAGTAGAGGAAATGATAAAAAATAAGGAAGGGAGGTAAGGGCAGTGAAAGCAAGACTAGCAGGGTAGTGCGGGTTATTAGGAGAGGGAAATTGATGACTGGGGAAGAAGAATTGAGTAAGAGGTATATTAGCTAAAGAAGTGAGGAGAGAGGGAGGCACAAGACTAAGAATTGGAGAGAGAGAGAGAGGGGGGGAGGGAGAGAGGGAGAGAGAGAGAGAGAGGTAGCGAAAGTTGAAGTGTGAGAAGGGTTATTATTGGAAGTAAATGGAATTGAGAGGATGGAATGTTAAAGGATATTAGCGGAGGAGATGTAGAGGAAATAAGGGAAAGTAAAAGTAGAAGAATTCTAGATTGTAAGTGAGAGAAAGTAGAGGAAATTAATAAAAATAGGGGATGCTAGGGAGGGAAAAGAATGGAAGACTAGTGGGGTAATGTGGGTGAGTAGAAGAGGGAAAGTGATGACTGGGGAAGGGAAGTAGGATGAGAGGTGTTTCTGCCGAGAAAGTGAGGGGACGTAAAGTACAGGATAAAGAATATGGGGAAGGGAGTGCTAGCGAAGGGAAAAATGTGTAGAGGGGAGGGGAAAGTAAGCGGAAATAAGAGGATGGGTAGTGATGGGCAATTAGTGAACGGAAAGTAGAGTAGAAATTTTAACGATTAAATTAACGTCTTATTAGGCTACCAAACCCCTTTCTTGTTGGTCCAATCGGATAATTTCATCAATGGGGCAAAGTGGGGGAAAAAAAGTTTTGCTGGAAAAATTACTCTCGAACTTGCAAATTTTATCTGATTTTAACATTATTTGAAGGAAAGGTCACTTTTGAAGAGATTTGTAAGAGCCCATTTTTCATTAATTTTTTTATTAACTTTTTATCTAACAACAAAGTTTATATTTTAATATATTTTTATGTAAACGATCCTATTTTTCAAACTGCTGATATTTATGTAACACATGATGAAATCAGTAAAGACACTTCTTTAAAGTAATATCCAGCCCTTGAAGTTTGTCAAACCTCTTAAAATTGTTGGGATCTGTTAAAATAGATTGAAATCTTTAAACTCTCGTAAATCCTTTGAAATAATTGGAAGTCCTATAAAATCCCTTAAATCTTGTGAAATTCCTTTAAAAACTTCTAAATGTTTAGAAATCTTAAAAAACTCTTTGAAATCTTCTTAAATGTTTGAAATTTCTTTGCATGTTTTAGAATCTGTTAAAATAGCTTTAAATCTTCAGAATCCTTTGAAATAATCATTTTTAGAGATTCTACAAAATTCTTTAACATCATTCACAAACTTTTAAGTCTTTTGAAATAATTTTAAATTCTACGTCAAGTAAATAAATAAATCATTTGTTTCAAGTTTCTCTATTTATTGCATCACTTCTTTCAATACTTTGACATTATTATTTTATATATTGAGTTTTTTTATGATTTTTCTAGAAACGCGAAAATATTATAAAAAAATCATTATAAGAAACTCATTATAGATCTATATTGATTTTTCTATAACAGATTTTCATAAGGGTGTCATGGTAGAGTGTTATAAATTTATACGTGTAAAAATTCGACTTTGAATTTTGGGCAATAGAACCCCACAAATTTGTTCGTTTTCTGAAAATTGATATTCCTTTTTTTAAAATAGATGAATCCGTATCTTCCCTTCGGGCGGGGAGGGGGGGGGGGGTAGATTTGAAATTTTTAAAGTTTAGTTTTCGAAAAAATGTAAAAGAGAAGCATTTTTTGTTAATCTTTTGTAAATTAATGTTTATTAACCTCTTAGGGAATAATTAAGGAATAATTTCCAAAAATACAAAACAGCAGTTTTATTATTATGTTTCGAAACAAATGATACAGTTGATGACTTTCAAGATTAGTATTTCTTGTTTAAGATATTTGGTGATTATTTATACATTTTACATTTGTTTGAACCATTTTTTGTAAATCCTAAAATGATATTATTTTTCTTAATGATAGACACAGTTATCGAATGTTGAAAGTAATATATTATTTTAAGGATATTTGACAATTATTTAAATATTTCTTATTTGTTCAAGCCTTTCCTTCCTCTTGTTAATCTTGTATATGTATTACATTCGCAGGAAAAGTGGAGAAAATTCTATTTTTTCCTAATCAGTAACGCTATGTTGTTTATTATGCAGTATTTTCTGATCTCAGAATTTATGCCCTATTTTTTTTTAATTGGTTTTTTAAGCTGTAATTTGATTCAACTTTTATATGAAAAGGAGCAAGTGGTAGTAATTGTTTAATTAATTGCAAAGTGTCTTTAAAAAAAAATTCACTTTTAACAATCATTAGCACATAAATTCCAGAATACGATAACATTTCACGATTTACTTAATAAAAAGTATGTTTAAACAAGTCAAAATGCTTTTAACAATTTATAAATATCCTAAATCAACAAAAAATACTTTAGACATTCGCTAATTGTATAATTAATCTAAAAAAAATAACTTTAAATTCCACACGGCAAAATTGCTTAAACAAATGAAAATTGTTTAAATAATTATCAACTATGTCAAGCAAGAAACATTATTCTTTAAATTTATCAACTCCATTATTTCACCTGAAAAATAATAACTTTTAACGATTGAGAGTAAAAAAATTGTTTTAACTAGTTTCACAATGCTTGGGAACTTCTGACTTATCGACTATAAATAATAATTGTAAGTTTTTTTTAAATGTCATCTTTAGTATAAATTTAATTAATTTCTAAATCAAATTCTAAAGTTGACCGAATTAGAAAAAAATTAAATTTATCCAAGGTTTGAAATTTTATAAACTTAGTAACTTAACACAATTTACGGAAAGTCAACAAAATGTAAATTTCGGCCGCCAAAAAAAAGTGTCGTAGAAACGTTTTGAACAAGTTTCTTAATTACGTCAACACATCGTCGTCATAAAGTCATACACAGGTAAAAGTCTCATCAGTGATAATAGTTGTATGTTTTGTGTTTTCGTCATTTGCTGTCATTTACGGTTACATATTTTAATTATAATTATATTTAGTGTTTATAATGAAATATTCAGAGTCGTCGACAAGCATGCTTTTACAAGTATTTTATAAGGATATTAAATAATAACATTGATAACAAAATTAAAATTTTTTTTTTAATAACAAAAGTATTTATATTTATATGAAAGTATGAGAACTTCTAAAGAAGGAACAACTAGCTACTAAAATTGACAAAATTTGTGAAATAAGCAATTATTTTCGAACTTTTTTACCCCAGCCCTACACCCTACCCCCTTGTAAAAGACCACAACATTTCTTTTAGACGCCCCCCCCCTTTCCGCCGTTACGTAACTTTCTTTTTATTATGCTTTAAGACATAATAGTCGTTTTCTAACAAATATTTTTTTTAAATATCCAAATTGGCATATTCCCCAATTTTTAAATTCCCTAAATTAACCATTAAAAATAATTATTGTATTTCTACTCAATAAAATATATTTATGAACAAATTTTAATTTTTTAATATCGGGAATTTCTCAATTCGAATATTTTATAATTCGGCTATTCTCTGTAGGGAATTTAATTATTCGGGAATTTTCCAAATCAGCAATATTATTAACTGCCGGGAATTTTATTATTCGGGAATATTCAAATTCGGTAATATTATAAAATGTCGTGAATTTTCCAATTTTATAATTCGGGAATTTTCCAACTCGGTTTTTTTATTTTTCGGCAATTTTATTATTAGCAAATTTTAATATTGTGGATTTTTCCAATCCGGTATTTTTATTTTCCGGCAATTTTATTATTCGGGAATTTTACAGTGTCGGGAATTTTATTTTTCGGTATTTTTCAGGCATCCCACTTTGTTTCGAAGTTTAAATTAAATTCTGAGAATTGAGAACAAGATAGTATTATCAGGTTGTTTTTAAATTTAGATAAACATAATAGTAATATGATTCTTAAGAAAATAAAATAAAAGATAGATTTTTGAATGTTTGAGATGCGTCAGAGAAGATTCTAAAAGATTTTAAAGAAGCATTTTAAGGAAATTTGTTATTTTGAAATATTTCGAAACTGTTTTAAAGCTCTTAAAGTTTATTTTTGCATCTTTAAAAGTCTACCTTTCTAAAAATCTTTGAACGTTGAAAATAATTTTTGAATCTCTTCAATTCCACTAAATATTTCAGAATAAATTTAAATTAAATGAAATCAAATTCAGATTGTTCTTTGAAAAATTTTTAAATCTTATGAAATGTTTCGAAATTGTTTTTGAATAATCTTTTAGAATTAATTTTTCGAAATAAAAAATTATTTAAATTTTTCCTAGCAACCTAAGAACATTTTTTCTCTAAATTTAATTTTTCTTTAACCTTCCAAAATTAAAAAAAAATCTTTACAAGTTTTAATTATTTTTTAACCGCTTATAAATTTCTGAATATCTTTTAAACTTACTCAAATTTGAAAGTATAGTTTTTAAACCAACATGAACTTAGAAAAAAACTTTTTGCGACGAAATTGCATAAAAAGGCTTAAAAAGAACCATGTTGATTAATTTTTCTAAAATTATGTAATGTTGCAAAATTATAAAATTTTGTTTCAAAATATTTTATACACTTTTTAAAAGTGTTAGGAAATAATTAAAAATGTTCTTTATCTTTCTTACATTTGCGTTTATAAATAATTACAAAAAAATTCTTGAAAATTTGTTCATGAACATTTTTCTCATTTTTTTGAGAGCTTGCAAAATTCAGTTTACCTAAAAAATTTCACTTCCTTAAAAATTAAAGGAATTGTGTCAAAATCCGTCATATTCTTTTTCAATGCATTTTGAAAAAATTAAATTTTCTTAAATGTTTCATAATTCTTAAAGAGCTTCTAACTTTTTTCTCGAATTTTTCAAAATAAGATTCTGCCCATAATTAAATTTTCCTTATCTCCTTTGAAATTGGAGAAAATTTACAAATCACATTGTAGCAGCGAAATGTTAAAAAACGGAATTATTTCCTATCATTGAATTATGATGAACAAAGTTGAACTTTTCCGCCTAAAATACATGCATGCTTCAAAGGCGTGCTACGAACTATGAACCTTGTTCTTTTAACGTAATCAACTATTTAAAACCAAATTTTAAACTCTGTGTAATATAGGATCTTAACAAGTAATTAAGTTTGTTTTACTATTCATGAATAATATTAAATAATATTCATATCCTTCATAAAACAAGTAAATGTGAAAAAGAAGAATAAATTTACCAAATCTTTCGAATTCATAAAAACTAGATGCTATTTTTGTTTTCCTTTAATTGATATCCGGAACTCCCATAAGCCCGATGACATCTAACCCCTTCACTTGGAAGGAAATGTGTACACGTAATGGACTGGGAAGCCCCTAAACTGCCGGATAACGTGTATACACGTCATGGGAAAGTTCCTGATGAATTCACGGATTTTGTTGAAAAGTGGTACTAAGAAGTTATTTGGGTCGCTGAATATGAATTTGAAATTGGAAATGAAAAATTTAATATTGCTGATCCAATATGGCGACTGAAAACCCATTTTTTTACCCACTTTACGATTTTGGGTCTGCACAGTGAAGGGGTTTACATGTATTTACTATTCAATGAGAAAAAAAATACGTTTTTGTCAACATTTATCTTTAAAATTAGCCATAAAATGCGAATCAAAATCCCAAATAATAAAATTTCCGAATAATAAAATTCCTAAACAGTTTATATTATTAACAAATTGAAAAATCCCCGTATAATACAATTTTTACCGAATTTTAAAAGAACGAATGAAAAATCCCGCATAATAAACTTTCCGAAACTGTGAAATTCCATGTTAATAAACTTTTCTAATGATAAAATTTACCAATAATAAAATTCGTGACTCCTAATAATCTTGCTCAATTTTTAAGCAGCATCTAAAAAATCCCGAAAAACAACATTCCCGAATTAACAAATTCCCGATTAATAAAATTCTCGAATAATTTCTAATATTGTCATAATATTGCAGAATTTTAAAGGGACGTCAAAAAATCCTGAAAAATAAAATTCCCGGTGCTATGAAGTTCCCGAATAATAAAGTTCCCTAATATAATTCCCGAATAATAAAATTCTCAAATTTTAAGATTTCCGAACAATGAAATTCCCGAACAGTTTATAATATTGCCGAATTGAAAAATTCCCGAATAATGAAATGCCTGGTACCTAATATTGTCGAATTTTAAAGGGGCGACTCAAAAGTCCCGAAAAATAAACAGTTTTTTCTAGTATTGTTATTTCAAATTCAAACCGTAATTTTTAAAACGTTAAAAATTAAAAATATTTGTTGACACATATATTTTTAGTGTGTTTTTAAGAAATAAATCATGTTTATAGTAAAATTGTTGATTGCTTAAATTTGGAAATTTTCTAGTTCAGATATTTTATATTTTGGAAATTTTCTGTCGAGAATTTTATTATTCGGTAATATTATAAGCTGTCGGAAATTTCATTAATAGGGAATTTTATTTTTTAGGGATATTGTAATTCTGGACTTCTATTATTTGGGGATTTTTAATTCGGGAATTATATTATTCGAGAATTTTATTATTGAGACATTTTTTAATGTGAAAATTTTGCAGTGTCGGAAATGTTATTTTTTAGGATCTTGCAATCGTTTCCACATAATATTACTTCCTACTGATAATTAGTTATTCAAGTATATTACTTAAACAATTTTTTAAATGTTTACAGCATTTTTTCAGAATAAAGTTAGAAAGTCGAGATTTTTTCTGAATTTTTCAAATTGCTTTCAACTTTTTTCTTATAGAACGAGGAAATAATTCGATCAATTCGATAGAATTTCTTAGCTAAATTTATAAAAAATACACTCGTATTTTCCATCAGAAGAAAATACGTTTTTGTCCAATACTTGTAACATTTCTCTTTAAACTTAGTCAATGAATTCGAATGAAAATTTTCTTTTTTAATTTGATGCCCATAAATCTGTTTTATAGGGTCCCAAAAAAAATGTATAAGTAAAAAATGGGTTACGCGAGTTTTTGGCGTTAATTATAATTTTTTTGCAGTTTTTTGGGCTTACATTCTTTATAATACATAAAATTTTAGTTTCAACATTTTAGTTATATTGCGGCCACGATAAATTTAGTTAATTTGATAAAACTTTCATTTATGTTTATAAAAAATGTACAAATCGGAAATCTGTATGCTTGATACCGCAGTAGCAAGGAGGGAATGTGGTATTTAATAAAAACAATAGTTTATTAATAATTAATCTTCTCTTCGTATATGGTTTGCTTTCATTTTTCGTCTTTAAAAATTAAAAACCTAAAAAAGTTTAACAACATTTCAAATGTTTAAATAATTGATTGTTCGCAATTGCTAAAAAAAATTTAGAGAATTTTAACTAAGGAATTTGCTGATAACGTTGAAATTATTTTCGGAGTGATAGTTTTATTTATAATAATTGCACAATATTTTACAATGCAGTTGTTTAAAACATAATTTTTTGGCCATTATATTATTTTAAATCTGGGCACAGGTTTCAAATCTATATGCATAGCTAAATTCTAGGTCGTTAGAAACTATCGCGGATTTAATTAAATTTTTACTTTTCGAGACCCTTGATCCGAAAAAACAGGTTTTAGGATTGTGTGTGGCATTGTGTTCTCAGTGTCGCGTCGGTCTGATTTTACATTGGCATAAATTTGTAGGGACAAAAAAGAAAGGTCGAGTTCGTAAACCAGTCTTTTTTGAAAGAACGGAAGAACGTTTATTTCCCATGCGGTGGATATTATATACGTGAGTGCAAACTAAATTGAAGGTAAAATTTTGTTTTCTATCCAGTTTTACGAATTTTAATGCATATCGCCCCAAATTTTTTAGACTCTGAAAAAAAATAAACGTGCTTTTTTCAAAATTATATTCAGAGGTTGCGCAATAGGGTGGTCTATTTTTTTTTAATCAGTTTGAAACTCAACCTTTCTCTTCACAATTCGCTATAGAACATTAATAAAATATTACTTTTCAAATATTGCCCTCATTTTCTAAGAAAACCTTTTGAGTGAAAAATGGGTTTTGCGAGTTTTTGGTGACAGTTATGATTTTTTTGCAATTTGTTTGTAAGAAAAAATGTTCTAATACATAAAATGATACTTTATGCTGATCGCTAGATGTACCAATCAATTTTTCCAGTATTTTATTATTCTTTTTTGTAATTTTCTCTTAAAATAGGGTACGTAAGTCGCGGTTCTCTAAGAAAATTTCCACTTTTTGTCAAATTTTCAATGGGAGCAATGTAATAATCAATGTTAACAAAAATAATCGTTGAAACAATTTATTTTTATTTCAATAATATGCTCTTAAAATAGTGTTAGAAAACTGCATTTCTCCCATAAAGTTTCCCTCGAATTTTCCTTTTTTTGTCCAATTTTCAATTAGTGTGAGATAAATAATCATTCAAAGTTAGCAAAATTGATCGTTTAAACAATTTAGTATTATTTTTTATATAATTAAAATTGAATAATGCACGAAAGTTTCCTTTTTGCAAAAATGTTCCACATTTTGTACAATTTTCAATTAGAGTGAGGTAATAATTAATGGTAACAAACAATTTGAATCTCGTCTTCATTTAAACAAAGGAAACACGAGTGACTTATTATGTGCATGACCCCTAAACAACAATAATAAATTATTTTTGAGTATTAGATCACACTAATTGAAAATTAGACAAAAAGAGGGAAATTAGTGAAAAACCGTTTTTCTAACTCTATTCCAAGAAAAATGCAAAAAAAAAACAATAATAAATTGTTTGAGAAAGTTTTTCAAATGACTCATTATCAATATGAAGTAGCATTTTATGTATTTGGGATAATTTGCATTATAAACTGCAAAAAAAAGTACAATTTGCGTGAAAAATTCGCGATACCCTTTTTTTCACTTATGTGGGTTTTTTGGTACCCTATAGAAGATACTTATGGAAGTAATATTTAAGAAGTAATATTTCATTCATATTCTATGGCAAATTTTGAGTTTGGACTTGATTCAGCTAATATTTGCGATTATAAATAAAATTTACAAAAACGTATTTTTTCGTATGGCAAATATGTGCTAAATTTCATGTGGTTAGCGCCACCTCTAAATATCGTTTTCTTTAAAAAAAAAAAATGGATTTATTTTTCTCTGGATTCAAACACATTTGTGGGTGATATGCATAGAATTTCGAGAGAAAAATTTTCCTGCTGCGCTGTCCTCATCGTGTGCGGTTCGCTTTGCTCGCCAGTTTGAGCGCGTTTGGAGCGCTTGGCTTCGCGCTCGATTTTGTATTTACCTTGCGCTACGCGGTCCGACTTTTTATTTTTCTCACATTCGTGCATTCTCATACTCGCGCTCGGTCTTTGCATGTCTCCAACATTCGTGCATAGACCTTTCAGAATTAAAGTACAACGAATCGACAACTGTACTTTTGCGATTGTGAACTCTCTTTTGTTAAAGCTCTTTCAGCTTTAGCAAACACGTTCTCATTACGTATCTCGTGTTTCGCACTCGATTTTTCCCAAAATCTCAAATTTTCTACATTATGCTCAACACTTTTATATCAAATATAATGCATTTTTTATGGACCTCTGCCTAGAATTGTGTATTTGGATATTGCAAAATAAAGTACAAATTTTATTTATCATGATTACTTTAATATTTGCTTTTGTTTTGCGTCAAATTTTATTCTTAGCTGCGCTCAAACATGTATCTTTTCAATAAATCTATATCATTAAAATTCATAATAAGCAGAGAAATTTCAACATTATTGTTATTGCCTTTTTTATAAGTTTTTAATTTTTAACCTCGTTTCTTACAATTAAAATAAAAACTACGCTTTCTATCAAAAAAATTTTCGTAAAAAATTTGTAAATCTTTTTTGGTTGACAACATTTTGCCTCACTTATTCTCGTAGCTTTTATCGTTGTACACAATTATAATTTCGTTATTTTCAATTATGTTTTTTAAAAATAAAACAAAAATTACTTATCCTGCAAAAAAGTAATTCCTTAAAAATTTGTTATTCTTTTTTAGGTGCACAATTTTTGTCGATCTATCTCTTTTCGTATCCTGCTTCATTTGAACACAAAGTGGATTTTTTTAGCATAATTCAAAATATTATTAAGATATTCTTATAAATGGTAAAGTTTTCATATTTTTGGGTGCTATAAATAGCTCTCGAAAAAAATTTCAAATATTACAGAAAGTGGGCTCAAAAATTTTCAAAAAGCTCTAACTTTTTATAATCTCTTCAAAAAAGCTCGCTAACGAACTCGTCCGTTCTTTTCATATTCTTATGAAGTGTGCCAAAGGGCAATCCAATCGAATAATTCCTTCAAATGTTGCCTTGTTAACAGACTACAATAAAAACGACAACAGACAGAGACCGACGTAAAAAATATTTTTTCTGACACAGGGGGTCTTAAAACGTTGACATTTGATGGTATCCGCGAAAGTCATTTTTCACATAAAACCAGTACCATCATATTAGGATGAGAATGTAAAAATTTACAATGTATATTTGGACCACCTTATTCCGTAAGCCCCATGAGGTTTAAGACGTAAGAAAAAATACATTCTTATCAATTATATTCAGATGCGTCAATGTTGGTGAATCGAGCTGAAACTCAAAATTTTTTTTCACAATTAACCAGAAAATATAAATTAAAAATTATTTTTTTCAATATCAACTTCAGAAGTTGGTTTTATATGACCTCAAAAATCCCCAGAAAAGAAAAAATGAGTTTTGCCAGTTTATCACACTAATTAGGATTTTTTGCGCTTTAAAAAAATACAAATTGTTTTTACTAAATAAAATACTACATTTTACTGATAAGTGGATGATAAGATAAATTCCTTAAACAATTTACCAAAAATGATTGTTCAAACAATTTATAATTATTTATAATAATATTCTTTAGAATAATGCCAGGAAGTTATAGTTTTTTCTTATTTTACACTTTTGGTTCACTTTTAAATAAGAGGGAGCAAATAATTGATGCAATTTAAAAAACATGATTCCTTAAACAAACATAATTGCTCAGTCAAATTGGTATGGTTTAAAACTATCTTCTTATATAGTAATCCTCGATATTTTCACTTTTTTTCTGAAATTTTCCACTTTTTGTCAACTCTTCATTTAGTGCGACATGTAATAATGAATTAATTAAATCAAAACATTAATTTGAATTATTTTAAGTAAATTTAAATCGTTTTTCAAATTTTTACGTTACAGACATAAAGTACCCTATTTTTAGGATTTGGTCCTTATTGTCTCTATGGTCCATAATCGACCTTTAAAAAAAACTTATAAAAAGATCAAACCTTCCAATAGTCATGAATTTAAAAAAATTAGAAAATCAGGGAAGTTCTATAAGAAGTAACTTAAAAAAGTAGTCATGGCTACCATACACTCACTATTGTTCACTTGTTTCTCAAATCACTTTTTAGTTAATTTTGTAAATTAAATGGTTATATTATTTACCTTTTTCCAATAAATTAGCTTATGGGTTAATCACTACTCAATTCAGGTCGATACCTATTGTAGGGAATATTGTAGGGAACTAGGGTTCAAGGAATTTTTGATTAATTTCATTAATTTGAAGTGGTTTTAAGGCGTTTGAAATATTTTAGGATGAAGAATTGTCTAGAATTTCGGAAGATAAAAACGATTTTACAGGACCGGTAAGGTTCTAGGAAGTTTTATAAGATTTGCGAGAATTTAAATAATTTTAAGGGATATTAAAACCCTCAATGTATTTTAATACCTTTTTCTGAAATTCAAGAAATATCATCATAGAATTTTATAGGATTTTAAATAACTCATTCATGAGAAGTAAGGTATATTGTCCGATTTTAAATATTTGAAGAGATCTGGAATTTACCTTGAATTTATATTAGTTTATCCTACATTCTTTGAAATTCTCTTGAATTTCATGAACTTATTTGAATTTTTTGTCATTTACTTGAATTCTTCTAAATTTATGCATGCATACTTAATTCAATCATTATTTTTAAATGATTTAACCTTTTCATTTCATTGATTCTGAGAATCAATTGATAAAATGATGAAAGGATTTCAAACATTCTAAGGTATTTTTTTAATTCCTTGAAATTTGCAAGATCTTTAACAAATTTGAAATAAAGGGTTTTAAATAATTTAGGTTATATACAAAAATTAAAAAAAATTAATTTATTCCAGTAATGAGATTTCAAAGGATTTTAAATATTTCAGATAATTTTAAACGATTTCCAGTAAAATTACCTTATCTTAATAGTTTAAAGAAAATTCACTTTCAAGACATTTAAACAATTTCCAAGGATTCCAAAGGGTTTTGATAACTTTCAGAAATTTGAAAAAATTTGCATGCTGTGAAGAATTTCCTACAATTTCGGAAGATATTAAACGGTTTTATAGAACCTAAAAGTTTGTAAGATATTCAAAAGATTCTAAGGGGAGATTTCCGAGTATTTGAAGGAATTTAACCAATTTTACAAGCCTTCAAAGTTTTTTAATAGACGTTCCAGGATTTAAAGAAATATCATCAGATTTCATGTAATTTCGCAGGATTTTATAATATTTTAATCGATTACGAAGAATTTATTCACGACAAGTAAGGGATTTCGTAGAGTTTCAAAGATTTCAAGAGATTTTCAAATATTTGTTTGCAATTGATTCGTTCTTCGTTTGGAATTATTATTGATGTATTCTGAATTCTTTTAAATCATTTTTAATTCTTGTAAATTTACCTGATTCTACTCAATTAAATAGATATTTAAAAAGTCTGTTTAATTCACCTTGAAGTCTGTAAAACTCACCTTAAATTTTCAGACAATCCATCAGATTTTTCTAAATTTTCTTAAATTTTTCGAAATACATATTACACTTATTGCAACAAACTTGTTCCTATTTTTTAATTATTTTGAATTCACTTGATTGTTTTTCAAATTTAGTTTGATATTTCATAAATTTTATGGAATTCTTTACTTAAATTTTACTGAAATAATTTAAGAGATTTAAAATTGGGTTTTAAATTCAACCTAAATTCTTATTGATTTACTCTGAATTCGTATAAATTTCTTAGAAGTTATTTGAAGTTTTCTAACTTATTGACTTAATTTTACTTCATTTAATTGATTTTTAAAATTTTTAACAGTTGTTTTTTAACTTAACCAGGAGTCTTTTAACTTCACCTTCAATTCTTGGGTATTGCAACAAATTCTTTTTAATTTCCCTGAATTTTTCTAAGCTCAATTCAAAGTTACTGAATTTAATCAAATTTTTTATATTTTAAAATTATTTGCAATTTCTTTTATCTTTTTTAAAAGTTTATCTTAAATTTTCATAAATTTATTCGAATTCTTCTCGTTTGCGAAAATTAATAGCATGACAAAAAGTACCCTTTGGTCCATATATTTTATCCCATAGGCATTATGAGGCCTGACATTATTAATTGTACTCACAAAATTCAACCATTTCGATTTGAACTATTTTGACTTTAGACAACAAAATATTTAGCTTTTCAAGTTTAAAGTGTTTAACTATTAACATTTATTTCCAATTATCGTTTATTCTTCAATCTCCGAATTGAATATTTTTCTATTTTAAATGATTTTTTTATAATCCCAAACCAAAAGCCTGACATTTTTAACAGATTAAATAAAAAAAAAAAAGAATACACAACAAGGTTGCTACATATGATTCCAGGTTTGAAAATGCACAATTTGAAGCCCTTTTCAAAATTGTTTTTTGTGAGTTAAACTTGAACTGTTCAGTATTTTGGAACATGTAAAAATAAAAAATAGTTTATTTTCAATTTCTAGTCCTTAAATCTTCGGATTTGTTAAGTCTAAATTTCAGAAATTATTTTCTCAATTATTAATTTTTAAAAATTTATTTTGGAGGACTTCAATATAAAAAGGTTTAAGTAAAATTCCTGGATACTTAATTTAAATTTAATCCTTTTAATTTCAAAAAACAAAATTCGTAATTTGGAAAGCAACGGGACATTTCCATGAAAATTAAAAAAAATATATATATATTATAATTGGAAACTAAACAAAAATGAATTCAAACTTGAAAGGTTTTAAATTTAAACAGTTCCAAATTTTGTTTAAAGATTCAAGCACTTTTAAATTATGATCTTGAAACTAAGTTGTTGAAAATAATTAATTTTCCTAATGTCCATCACGATTTTTAAATTTTAATCATTTTAATCAAGGATGATGCATTGATAGAATTCTAAATATTTTTTAAAAATTGAAGCATTCCTTAGTTAGGAAATTGAAACATAGAAGATAAAAATAATTAATTTTCAACATGTTCATCACGCTTCGTAAAACTCAATCTTTTAATGAAATTTTTTCATACCAATATTAACTTTTCTCCTATGTCAAGTCGTCCACCCAAGATACTTACTATTTATAACTTTATAAGTCTTTTATAGGTTTTAAAATACGAACAATTTCTCGTTATGAGTACCATTCTAATAATAAGGCACATTCATTTTTAAACAAAATAATCTTTTTCTTCAACAAACTGATATACTAAAAAAATTGTTTAAATATATTGCTTATGACAATTTAAGCAAATTTCTTTTAGATAAAAAATCATATAATAAAAAATGGTAATTTTTTAAGTATATTTATTTGAAGGTTTTAAATTAATAACTTGCCTGTGTAAGTGGACTAGTATTAGTGGTAAATATACCAGCAAATCCCTTTCGCCTCGCAACGTTTAGACACTGTTCTTCCATTTCTCTCATTAAAATGACATTTTCCCCAGCACTAAGATCTTTGTGAGTCGCCATCATAAAACTGTGGAAAATTTTTCCCAGTCCTTTTGGCAATCTCGTCTCCCTGATTGGCCCCTCCAGATATTCCAAAAATTCAAAAATAACGGTAAGTTTCGATTCAATTACTACTTCCGGCTCGTCTCTTGCATCGAAATTGAGGGCCACACTGAGTATTCTGTCATCTTCTGTCGATTTAATCACAAAACTGAAGTTTTTCTCCACCAAAGGCTCCCAGATTTCTTGCATTAGCTCACTATAGTCGCTTCTTAAAATATCTGAGAGGATCCATTGTTCCAAATCTGCTTTCGAATAGAAACTTTCGGTAATCATCCTGAAATTTTAATTATTATTTTAATGTTTAAAATACTTTTTTTATGGAATTGAAATCCACAGTAGCCTATCGCAAAGCACCCTTTTCACCAAGCGCCTTTCCCTTCTATTACCTCTAAATTCGACGAGCGGCTTGAGCGTTGAATGATAGATGCGCTTGCGCGAGACGATATTAGGAAATCCGCCAATGCGTATCTGTGCTATTTCCCGCCAAGCGGGAAAGGGGCCTGGGTTAAACCGTACGGGCGCTTGGTGAGCGCACCATGCAAATTGTGAGTACCAACTATTCAGGTGTAATTTTAGTAGTGTAGCTAAAATTAGCTGAACGCTCGTCCAAATATATTTAAATTTGTAGAAATTCCAATAAATGTACAAAGCAATAACTACATGAGGCCTGGAAGCCAAGGCGTGATAAGAAATTGTATTTTGAAAAAAAAACTGGAAACAAGCTATCTCAAAATAAATGTTAGAATTGCTATAACCCAAGAAACTTTAGAAATAGTTTTTCTACACGAAGTCCAAGTTTCAACTGTTTTGTTAAAAATTTATCTTTTTGTTTTTTGGTTGAGAATTCATCTATTTTTATAGAAGTTTAAAAATTTTTGATTACAAATTGTAATTGTTTAATTAAATATCAATCTTTTTTGCTGGAAGATTTAATTAAGTTGTGGAAAATCGATATTTTTTTGGTTGAATTCAACTGTTTTTGGATTGAAATTAAAATCTTTTTTTGGTTCAAAGATCAACTATGTATCACATTTTGCGTTGAATATTTAGATTTTTTGTTAGAAATTTTTTTTTTTGGACGGATATTAATTTCTAACTAAAACTTCACCATTCCAGTTTTGGTAGAAAATTGTTCTTCTGCAGTTGAAAATTTAGCTATATATTTGGTTCAGAATGCGCGTATATTGTTAACAATTTATCATTATTGGTGAAAATCTAATATTTTTTGTTCAGAATTTATTATTCTTTTTTGTTTGAAAATTAATTTCCTGGATTAAACATTTGTTTTTGTTATTGGAAATTAAAATTCATGTTTTTTGTTGAAATTTTTTTTGCAGAAAATTAATTTTCTTGGATATCTTTTAAATTTAATTATTTCGTTAACAAATATTTCTTGTAGTTAAATATACATAATTTCAGTTAGACATTCACTTTCCTGATGGAAAATTGAACAATTTCATTTTTTTGCAATATTTTTCCTTTTTATTTAATAAATTTGGTTGAAATTTGAATCTTTTCCGCTAGAAAAATTAACTATTCGATTTGGGTGTTAAAAATTCAATTCTTTGGTTGAAAATTTAATTATTGTATTAGAGTTTCATATTTTCTAGATATTCATAATTTTATTTAACATTTTTTTAATTCAAGTAACTTGTTGAAAATTTCATTTTTGGTTAAAAAATATTTTTTTTTTAGTTGAAAATTCAATTAGTAGTTTTAAAATGTCTTTAAAAAATCAGAAATGTTTTAAAATTCATGTATTTTGTTAGAAATTGATCTTTACTGGCAGAAAATTAAAGTTCTTTGTTGAAAATTTAGTTTTTAGGGTTGAAAATTCATTTCTTTGATTAAACAATTTTTTACTGAAAATTTAGCTTTTTATTTTTTTTGACAATTTATCTTTTTTGATAAAATTTAATTTTTTTGAGCTAGAAATGCATCTGTTTGATTTAATATTATACTATTTTGTTAAAAATTTATTTTATTCTCTGCAAATTAATTTTGTTGTTGAATATTTATTTTTTTAAGTGAATAGTTAAGAAATATTATATTTTGGTCAAACAGCTTATCTTTTCCCTTCTGTGGAAATTTCTTGTGGAAAATTACAGAATATTTTTTTGTTATTTGAAAATTTTACTGTTAGCTTCAAAAAATCTTTAGAAATTCGAGTACTTGTTTTGAAATTCATGTATTGTGTTAGGAATTGATCTTTATTGGTAGAAAATAAAACTTCTTCTTTGAAATTTCATCTTTTTGGTTAAAAATTTATTTCTTTGATTGAAAATGATTTTTTTTATTGAAAATTAATTTTTTTAAATGAAAATGCAACTTCTCATTTCATTCCATTTTGCCCAAAAATTGATATGCCTTTAGGTTTAAGAACTTAAAAAAATTTATAATTAAAAAAAACTTATAATTTAAAAATATGAAAATTCCCCTTTCTTTGCTGAAAATTAAGTTTTTTTAAATATAAAATTTATTTTTTAGATTTTTGGTTTAAAATTGATCTTTTCGAATTGAAAAATAAAGTTTTGTATAATAGTGGTAATCAAAAGTTGAAAAAATATTATATATAGAAAAAAAACATTTGTCTTCCATTCACATGATTGATTGCCTAGGTGTGAGGTTTTTTTTATACCTAAAAAATTTATTAATACAAAGAAAACTAAAACACTGTTCAGGAGAAAGTTAAAAAACTTTTAGAGAATTTTGAATAAATATACGCAATTGGAAGGTCTGTGGTTTGATTCCCAGAGGAGCGAAGGAGAAGATCTTTTATCAGAAAAAATGTATTTAAACAAATTTTTAATTCATAACTCCATCTATTTTGAAAAGACGCTAAGAATTTCTGTTATTCGCTGATTATAATCCAGATTCCTTGAAAAAATTTGACTTGTAGCACCTGGAAAAATAATGCTTGTATTTCTGAAAAAGGTTTGTTCTTTCGATCTCTCAAGTAGCTTAAGGGAAAAGCACCCAACCGGGACTCGGAAATTCTGTGGTTCGATTCCAAGCGAAGCGAAGGAGAAGATCTTTTTTAAAAAAATGTAATTAAAATTTTTTTTAATTCGTAATTCTATGTAGTCTGAAAGACGCTTAGAATTTCTGTTATTTTCCAATGATAATGTAGATTCCTTGTAAAAAAGGGACTGGATTCATACATCAGGTTTAAATCCTGGGAATCAATTTAACTTCTGAGAACCCTTGTGATAACCCTTATGAGAACCTTGATCCCGGGTACCCAGGCGTCTTGTGAAAGTCTATTGTAAAAATAAAAATACCTACTCTACAACATCATCTTTGTGCGAATCGTTGAGCATTTCTAAGTAATAATTCTTGTTGTTATGCAACTCCTCTGAATTTGTGTCAGAGCTGAGTTCCATTCTGGATAAAACTTCTGCCATATTTTTGGCTCTAATGAAATCAGTGATTCCGATTTCGTATCCCTGATCTCTGAGTTTTGTCACTGTATAAATTGAATTCAAAGAATTTCCGCCCAGCTGATAGAAATTAGAGTCCATGGTAACTGCATAGCGACTGCTTCTTCCAATTACTGACGCCACAGTTGGAAATAAAACTTTGGCTTTGAACATTTCTTCTTCTGGGACTCCAGCGTAATCACAGTCGACAGTTACATTGTTACCTGAAATAATTGTTTTACAATTTAAAATATTTTTAAGTATTATTTTCTTGGAAATACAGTGAAGTCTGATCTATTTCAGAGACCTTGAAATGTGAGGATTCTTTTATTTGAACGCTCGAAGAATCCCCATCTCTAACGCGAGTTGTTAGGTTATTTTTGTCAAGTGACTTACATTGGTTACCCCGATTGTATATCGATGCGTCCCCTGTAAGCAACTTGTTTAACTGTTTAAGTAACGAAAAGCGTGGGTCGATTTGTAATCTATAAATACTATTAATAATAATAATTAATAGTTAAAAAAGTCACAGTTCATGACCAAATCGCCTTTTTACTAACTCGGCAGCCTTTTTACTAAATCGGTGAAATCGAAACGTAAACATCTAGGACGGTCTGAACTATTTACAATTGAAATGCATAATATTCCGCGATCTCTGCATGAGAGTACCCGCGTACTGCGCCTTTCTGCTACGCTGAATTTATTGCGCAGTTAAAAAACTCTCGGTCTGTTTTTGTATCAATTTTTTTTTTTGTGTGGCGGTAAAAATATAACATTTCCTTGGAAAAGTACAGTTTTCTAAACCGAGAAATTTGTTGACCGGGAAAAATCGTAGAATTGACGGGAATTTATTTTACACTCCGGGAATTTATTTTAAAATCCGGGAATTTACTTCTGATCGCAGAAAAATTGAAGTTTTGATTATTTTAATCATTTTGGCCAATTCAGAAAAGTGACTTCTACTTTATCTACAGTTGCAGAGCATATGCGCGAACATGATTATTATTTTTATTTTACGGCAGGGAGTTTTGGTAAAGAAATATGATCTCAATTGGAACAAGGATGTATTGACATCGAACGGGAATTTTTTTAAATAATTGAAACTGGGACGTAGAAGAAAGAAGCTAAAAAAATCCTCGTTCTAAGTCAAAAATCGTCATAATTTAAAAGTGCCTTCATTGAAATTTGAGAAAAAGAAAGTGTTTCAAGTAGTTTTTAGAGCAGAAATAGTATTTTCGAAGATAAAATATTTCGAAATTATAATATACATTTTTTCACATTTTTTGTTAGTCATATGCTTTTTTTCTTGAAAATTCAACAATTGGTTGAAAGTTGATATTTCTTATTCAATAATGAAACTTTGTTTTTAAATTCATGTAATTTATGAAAAATTCGTCCTTTGTTGTAGAAAATTAATCTTAAAGGTTAAAAATGTATCTTTTTGTAGGTATAAAATTCAACTATTCCAGTTGAGGATTCATCATTTTAGATGAAAATTTATCAGTTTGGTTGAAACTTAATTTTTTCGAATGAAAATCTAACCATTCCACTTCGAGTTGAAAATGGAACTTTTATAGTTCAAAACTTAACAATTTGAATGTTAATTTTTTTTTTAATGGAAAATTAATTTATTTCATTGGCATATCACGTATTTTGTTTGAAAAAAACGACTTTTTTTATGAAAAATAGCTTTTTGGTTAAAAATGATTTTTTTCTTTGAAAATTTATTTCTTT
>NC_046660.1:43906486-43914680 GCF_010883055.1 Belonocnema kinseyi
TTCTGATAAATATTCATAATCTTAGTTAAAAATCCATCGTTGAGGTTAGAACAAATATTTACTTGGTAGAAAAATAAACTCTTTCATTGAAAATTTCTTTCTTTTTTGTTTGAAAATATTTTTTTTCCTTAACTGAAAATACTATTCCAGTAAAATATTCCATAATTTTAGTTAGAAATTCATTTTTATCGTCGAACAGTCATCTTTAAACTATAAATATATTTATTGAATTTTCGGTTAAAAAATGATCTTGATTAGTTGAAAATTCGTCTTTTTGGTTGAACCTAGTTTTCTTAACTTGAAACTTAATTATTTAGGTTTTGCTTGATAATTTATATTCTTTAGTAAAAATAATTTTTATATCGTTGAAAGTTCATCTATTTCAGTTGAAGATTTATTGTTTTTTTTAAAACTCATTTTTTTGTTTGTTTAAAATTCAATTGTTCCAGTAGAGTATACTGAAAATATAACTATTCCATTTTCTGTTAAAAATGGATTTTGTTTTAGTTCAAAATTCAATTATTTGGTTGAAAATTTGTCTCCTTTGATTGAAAATTCAACTATTTCGTTAAAAATTGATATGTTTTGTTTAAAAATTGTATTTTTTGATAGAAAATTAATCTTGTTGTTTGAAAATGAATCTTGTTTTTGTTAACTATATCTTTTTCGTTAAAAATTCAAGTATTTCAGTTAAATTAGTCCGGCTATTGGATCAGTCTGATGAAAAATCTCAAAAATTAGTTTTTTTGACGGAGAAATATGTCCTCTTTCACATAATGCCTTTCTTAGGAGCCTTTTCCAGGTTAAAATTTGAATTATCACTGTTTCAATTCGTGTTCAAACACACGGGATCTTATGAAAAGGCCTTTTGGGGGCTCTGAAAATGATTAATTTTGGCTTTAAAATGCGTGTCTATATTGTTGGGAAACTGTTTTGGAGACTGAAAATACAATTTAAAATTTGACTTACTGCTCATTTGTACTTGCTTTCATGGTATCTGAGCTTAAGTTTAGCAAAATATACCGAGGTAAAGTAAGACGAGAACGGTGTGGCTTTGACTAAAGTTCCTAGCAGACTTACATTTTGGCGACGTCTTTACGACGTCGTTACAACATCTTTACGACAACTTTACGATATCCTATGTCTATGTCATTATGGTGTCTTAAGGATATCGAAGAAACGTCGTATGATCTGACGATGTCTTTACGATATCGTAAATACACCTTAAGGACATGGACATAGGATGTCGTAAAGTTGTCGCAAATTTGTCGTAAAGATGTCGCCAAATTTTGTGCCTACTAGGTTGGCAAAGAGCTTCTACTGAAATCAGGAAATGGGCGAAATTTCAAATAATGATGTTGTTCCCTGTCTATTTGTAGGTTACTGTTACTTTCTCGACATGTGGTTATGCTGCCAACTGCTGAGCGTGAAAAATGACTTTTACTCAGAACGAGTCAAATAATTATTAAAATTTACATTTTATCATTATTTAAAAACCATTTTATTCATATTTTTCTGTATTAATAGGGACGGGAAGTTAGAAGAGTTAGATAGACGCATAAACGAAGGTAAGAAGGTTATTAAAAGAGCAGAGCCCCTTATCAGAAGTAAAAATATATCGAATGAAACTAAAATGGCAATACATAATTCTATATTTGTAACGACTGTACTATACGGTAGCGAGACATGGACCTATCAAGATAAAGATAAGAGTAAAATTAATGCAATTGACATGAGATTCTTGCGCATAATATGGGAAAAAACTCTGATGGACAAAGTGAGTAACGAGATAATTCTTAAAGAATGTGGTGCAGAAGAGACGCTGATAGACACATGGACAAGAAATCGGTTAAGATGGTTCGGGCATGTTGAGTGAATGCCAAATGAACGACGAACGAAACAAGTTTATCAAGGTAAAGTAAATAGCAGCGTGCCCCAATGCAGATCACTGAAAGAATGATTAGAATGTGTGAATAGTTAGAAGAGGCATAAGAAAACACAGAAACACGAGAGTCTGCATGAAAAAATGCATGGACGTGAAAGAAGCTAGAAAAGTATGCCAGAACAGAAACGTATGGCGAAAAATAGTTAATTAAAAGAGTGTCAGTAGAGTGAATGACGCCTGAAACAAGAAACCTAGGATACTAATGGACCCAAATAAGTAATCTCACATGACGACTTTGTGAGGATCTTCACTCGGGGTAATTGCTAGAGAGATTGATCAGCAACCTGGGTCGAAGCAGTGGTGTGGAATAAACGTGTTATTTAAATAAATAACACGAAAATTCTGGATTAATATAAAAATTTCTTATCCCTTGCTCACACTACTCCTCTCCCCACTGAATGAGTCACGTCTATCCGAACGGGAAATGGCTTAATGGTGTAATAATAATAATAAAAAATAATACCTAATTTATTAACTGCTATGCTGGCTAAATTTTATACTTAATTTCAAATTTCACAAAAAAATAATCGACATAGCTTTGACTAGCTTTTCCAGAAATCGGGCTACTTTAAATATTTATCGGTTTAGTTAAAAAAATCATGTGTTTTATTTAAAATTTCACTATTCCAGTTGCAGATTGATCATTTTATTTAAAAATTCATTTGTTATGCAATTTTCTGCTCTGTTGTGTTAAAGGATAATTAGAATAAACGTCATGAATTAAAATAATTTTTTGCGTTTTACGACAAATATGAATATTTTTTTTAGTTGATCGAAAAAATTGAAAATATTGACCGGGAAAAACCGGAAAATGACCAGGATTCTGCCGATTCGGCACTCTAGTTACAAAGGCCTGCATAGTTATCATTTCCAGTATCGAAGGCATTTGCGCAGTTATTTTTCTTCATCTTTTTATCAGTTAACGATCTTTCAGTTTTACGAAATGCAAGCAACTGTCCACACTTTGAGTTCAGAGGGCAACTTACCTGAAATTTGGGATATTTTATTTCGTGAAACTGAAAGGTCGTCAATCAGCAGAAGCATTGAGAATTACTAAAAAATAGATTCTACACTTGAGTAATATTACCATTCGTACATTTCTTACTTGCTTTTAGGTTTATAATATTTTTTCGAACAAATCTGCATTACCATGACGTCATGCTAAAATACTCAATTCAAAATAACGGGAAATAGATAAGACTTCGCCTCATATAATTAGCTAGGTTACAAATATTTACCATGATAAGAGGATAATTCGTATTCTTTCAATAGAGCTTGTCTGTCTGTTTTTCCGTTAGTCAGAAGTGGTATGGAATCGACAATGATAACTTGAGGGATCATGTAAGGTGCTAGAAGTTTTTTCAGAAACGCCTCAATCTGATGACCAGTCACATTTTGATCTTTTACTGTTACAAAGGCTACCAAAGTCTGAAAATAAAAGTTAGTTTTAGTTCTTATCCATAGAATATAATTTAATAATAAGTATACGCGCGCAGGAAACGTTGCATCGCTAATTGAGGGCCCGGATTAAAGAACCAGTTCTAACTTTCTAGCGCGTTCAGAGGGGCTCAACTTTAATGAAAATATAAAACACTTAATTCCTCATCCTCGATCTTCTTCGGATGGCCGGACGTTCTTTGTCCTCCGTGTCGAAATCACGACCTTTAAATTTTCTGAACTAGTACTCATACGTTTCAATCGATGGAATAATCCCGATAATTTTCCAAAAGTAATCGATGACTTTCAGCAGAAATTTTTTTCGAATTGAAAAAGAAAAGTAAGACTTCCCGCAAATGCTTATTTGTTGGTACGTAAACCGACATATTTATTGCTACAAAAACTATGTTGTTCAAACTTTGGTAAAACGACACCCAATAAAAACTAAAGACGCATGATAGGGCTTTGACTTGCATAGTTGCATACTGTAAAGATATGCCTCGATGCGTTAGTACAAGCGACGCCATCTCTTAGAAATCCCTAAAAATTAATGCACGCTTCCAATATTTTATTCTTGAAATTTGTAGTAGTACTACTGACACAGGGGATTGAACTTTTTCAGAATTGAAGTTTCCTTTTTTATTTAAGCTTCTAATAATACTATTTTCAATAATTATACAAACCTAAAATAATATAACACTTTTTTCATTTATTTATTATATTATATATTATTTATTATCTAAATGTTATTGAAATAAAAGTAAAATTTATATTAATAATTTTATTAATTTTAATTTTGATAAAATTGAAAAAATATACAATATAATAAATATAATACATCAATCATTAAAAGGAGTATTATATTACCTGAGTTTTATATAATTGTGCAAAATAGTATTAATTAGAAGCTTAAATCTTAAGAATAAAATATTTCACCGAACAAGGCCTTTTTCGAACAAGCTGCGGTCCAAAAAAATCTTCAAGCAGATTCGGAACGAACATTTTAATGCACTAAAGTGTCGATAATAGTGAATTCAATAAATTCGAGCATTTGTTCAATTTGAGAAAATCAGGGAATTCAAAGAAATTCAGAAAGTTCAAATAATTCGAGAAATTCCGAATATCAGTGTTTCCTGAAATTTAAACCAAGTATTTCAAAGACTCCAGGAATTCAGAGATTTTCGGAAATTCAGACGATTCAAGTAATTCAGATTATTTAAGAAATTTATGGCACTAGAAATATTCAAGAATTTGAGGGAATTAAAAATATTCCAGGAATTGAGGTAATTTAATATAGTCAAAGAAATTAGGGAGTTCAGAATTTTCAAGGAATTTAAGGGATTCAGAGAATTCCAGGGATTTCAGAGCATTCAGGAATTTCAATAAATCTAGAGAATTTCAGAAATTCCAGAGCATTGAAGGAATAGGTACAAAGAATTTTTCAAGTTGAATTAATTGAAGGAGTTAAGAGAATTCGCAGAATTCAGGGTATTTCAGAAATTAAGATAAATACAAAATTCAGATTGTTCAAAATATGCAAGGAATTCGGGTGATTTATCATACTTTAGGAACTCAAAAGTTATAATTCTTATTCAAGAAATGTAGTACATTCAGAAAATGCAAAGAAATTTATGAATTCAAAATATTCAAGGATGTCAGAAAGGTAAAAGAATTCAGGATGTGAAAAGAATTCAAGGAATTCAGAGAATAGTGAATATTCAGGGAATTCTATAAATTTAACTTATTTAGAGAACTTAAAGAAATTAGAATATTGAAGGAATTTAGGGAATCCAGAGAATTTCAGAGCATTAAGGGAATTAAAGAATTCATTAAATTGAAGGAATTGAAGGTGTTCAGAGAAAATTAAGGAATTTATGAAATCATAGAACTTTAGATTATTTGAGGGATTTAAGGGATATAGAGAATTCAAAAAATTTCAGCAATTTAGAATATTCAAGAAATTGAGAGAAATTAAGGAATTAAGATGATTCCAAATATTCAAGAATTTCGGAATTTTAAAGGAATTTAGGATATTCAAGGATTTTAGGGATTTCAGAAAACTGAGGTGATTCGATGAATTCAGAGAATTCTTAATTAATTTATATTTTTTCTTTTTTTATATGATAAGCTAAGAAGGTGAAAGACTCCACATCTATTCGATATAAAAATTGTAATTGTGATAGATTACAAAAATTTAATTATTTTTACTGAAACTGGTATTATAAGTCATAAACAATGAAGACTTTTTCCTTATTGTTCCAACTATTTTAAGTCATAAAAAAAACTTTTAAAATAAAAAATAACATTATAATAAATATTATGTAAGACGTAACATTTATTGGTTTTACAAAAATTTGTTTCCAATTATTATTTTAATTTTTTTGGTTTAATTTCAGAGATTAAAATTGATCCTAAAGCGTTGTGTATGACCTGTGCAAACTTGTAGATTATTATAATTTTTATTTTTATTTTCTTACCTGTGAAAGTTCGCCTGGTTTGTAACACAGTACAACTGCTTTCTCAACTAGATGTACTGCAGTGAAGGCCTTTTCAACTTCTGATAAATCAACCCTGTGTCCTCTGATTTTTATTTGCGCATCCGTGCGGCCCTCGTAATGAACAACGCCTCTGTCAATTCTAGCATAATCACCCGTTCGGAAAACTACTGAGTATTCTGGAATCGTTTGAACGAAATAAAAATTAATTTAAAAACCTTTTTTAATGCAATTAATTTAATTATTTTCAAAACTAATTAAAAAGTCAACAAATCTTGAAAGTTCTTAGAAAAAACATCATGAATCTACACAATGAATGGTAAAATTGTGTAAACTGTAAGTTGTACTTATAAACTTTGAAAATAGTAGCAAAAAGACGTAGGTAATAAAATGAAGGCAGCGTAGATAAATTATATTTTTTGCATTACCTTAGGTGTTTAAAAATTAAGAATTTTAATTAAACGTTTTATTCTAATTTTAAATTCAGTTGAACGCATTTGCTTTCCATGCTCTTATTTATGATAACGGTTTTTAAATGTTTGATTTAATGATAGTGTACTGTTATAATAATGGACTTTTAAGTACAGTCTATTGGAATGGAATCTAGTTCAATTACGTTTTAATTTATAAGAGGAATTATAAGACTACATAGATAATATCTAATAATGTGTCTTTCTAATTGATTATTTTTAGGTTGTATGAATTTTTCGCTAATGTCAATTTATTGCTAGATTATGAGTTATGTTTCAACTTTCGTTCAGTATTTCAATTATAAACAGTGGTGCAGACTAAAAAGAAAAAATGGGCTGTTGGTACTTTCCATAAAGTACGTTAACAGTTTAAAGAGGGGAGGGGGGCTAAAGTTGGTAACATTGGGGGGGGGGGGGGGGGGGGGGGGGTATAGGTGGAACTAAATTTATGAATTTAGATAACATTTAGAACTTAAATGCAATAAGAAAACCCAACTATATTTTTGGGTAAATTTCTCATTTTTATTTTAAAGTCTACTATTATATTTTGGTTTGGATTCATCTCATTGGGTTCAGCATTCTATTACTTGGTTGGAAAATAAATTATTTTATAAAAAATGCAACTACATTATTAAAACGTCATATTTTTTTATCAAAAATTCAACTAATTTGTCAAAATTTAAGTTTTTAAGTTAAAAGTTCATCTCTTGTATAACTATTTTGTTGAAAATTCGTTTAATCCTTGGTTGAAACTAAATTTTTTAAATTAACAATTAAAATTTTCGTTTGTTGTTGAAATTTTTTTTTGGGAAAAAATTTATGTTTTTTAGTTGAAAGTTCAACTTTTTGGTTGAAGATCCATGTATTCTGTTGGAAACTCGTTTTTCTTAGTGGAAATTTAATCTTTTTAATTGAACATTTATTATTTCTGGTTAATAATGAAATTTTTTCAATAAAATATGAACTGTTACATGCTTTGTTTATAATTCATATTTTTTGCTTGAAAAGTCGATTATTTGACTTGAAATTGAACTAATTTTGAAACAAAACATTTTTTTATGAAGGATTTATATTGATAGTTGAAAATCCTATTTTTGGGTTGAAAATTTAACCCTTTTCATAGATGTTTGGTCTTTTTGGCTTTAAAATTATATATAATTTTGTTGAAAATTCATGTATTTTGTTCGAAATTCGTTTTTATTGGTAAATAATCAATCTTCTTGGTCAAAAACTTATGTTTTTGGTTAACAATTTATAAACTTTGTTGAAAATTCATTGTTTTTAGTTTAAAAATTTGTTAGTTGAAAATTTTGCTATTACAATTTTAGTTAAAAGTTTATCGGGTATATTGAATAAGTGGTAAATTCTTATTTTTCGATAGAACTATAATATTTTTAACCGAGAATTGGTCTTTTTGTTTAAAAATTCGTTATTTTTTTGTTCCAATTTTTGTTTAATAGAGTTTTTATTAAATTTTAAGTATTTCATTTTTTTCTGAAACTTTATCCTATCCTGATCCCTTTAAAATCACACAGGATTTCGCACGTAAAGTCGCATAATATCTCGGAGACAAAATATGTGGGTTTTTAGAGAAAATTGGGCGATATGTATTTTTTCGATTTGTAAAGAAACAAACCCTAAGAAGTTATGCGTATTTAAATGTTGTGCTTCGTTTTCCAAAGAATCTTTCATTTTTCTAAACCTCTATAACTTTTGACATACTTGAGATATTTATTGCTTTATGCTGCACGGTGAGCTGGAAGCCACTTTTAGCTGGTCGGCCATGCCGAAAAAAACGGACTAGGTAGATTTGTTTGGAAGGCTTTCAAGAATTGAAAAAACCTGGA
>NC_046660.1:43914780-43915882 GCF_010883055.1 Belonocnema kinseyi
TTCCTTTTTTTTTTTTTTTTTAGTTTTCGTGTAAAGGCTGGGCCGTGCAGTTCTGAGTTAGTGTCTCCAACTAAGGCTAGATGGCGACACTCACTTAATTTTTTCGAATTAAGTATGGTTTATAAGAGTTTAAAAATTGCTTGGGTTGTCTCACACCCACAAGGGTTAAATTCTGACGACAAAGCTAATGTTTACATTTATGAAAATTAATAATTGCCAACATGAATAGTTATTCAAACAAAATTGACATTCCAGGTAAACCAGTGGATAATTCGATAGTTTACATTGTCAATAAAGACATGAGATTACTGCCTCAAGGAGAAGTTGGAGAATTGGTGGTAGCTGGAAAAAATTTGGCAGCTGGATATATTCGTGGAAGGGACGCTTACAAATTCTTAGACAATCCCCACGTAATTGATCCAGGTTAGTATTTAAAATCATACTTGAAAAAACTAAATTTCATGAGAAGAAACTATTTTTCCAAAAAATAATTAAAGTTTAAACCAAATAATAAATATTCAAGACAAAAAGAGGGTTTTTCGACGATAAGTAAAAAAAAAGTTGCATTTCAACCAAGAAAGATCAATTTTAAACCCAACATTATGACATTAACGAAATAGTTAACTTTGCAAAAATAATTTAATTTCAAACAAAAAAGTTCATTTCCTAATCAATTGCAGTCAAACCTGGATTTAATGTTTCTGAGAGTTGACGCCCCACAGTGGACACTGATGAGAGGTGTTGCGGGAGGATGTGCGCTGCTCACTCAAGCGTCACAAAACAGAAAGCGAAACAAGAAAGAGAAAAAATAGTTCCGAGATTCTGGATTTAATGTCACGTTCAGTGCCAAAATTGATATTAAATCCAGGTTTGACTGTAATTAAATTTTTAGCATAAAAAGATACATTTCCAAATAAATGGAGAAATTATAAATATATATATATAATAAAATTTAAACAAATATAGTGAGACTCTGGTACTGGGACGGTTTTGGGGCTGACGGTGCACAGTGGGGTGAAATCGGAAAACGAGGTTCAAAATGACATTTAGAACGCAATTATGCACCGATTTTAGAATTTTTTTTTTGAAAAATTCAGAACTA
>NC_046660.1:43915982-43917621 GCF_010883055.1 Belonocnema kinseyi
AAACTTAAGCATTTATCAATATGCTTTACTATTACATGTACCTTCAAAGTTTCAGAAATCTCTGTTGCCAAAAAAGTTTTTCTAAATTCAGTAATAACTGAACGTAGGTCTGAGGAATTTCTCCTAGTCACGGAGAAGCATTCATTAACAATTCATTAACAGATCTTATTTAGAACGTTAACAAATGAAAACAAATAATGGGGTTAAAATTTATAGTTTTTCCTTAAAATTTGTAAAACCGATCAGCTAGGATTTTGAGGCAAGGTTTTTTCGATTCTTGAAAGCCTTCCAAACAAATCTACCTAGTCCGTTTTTTTCGGCATGGCCGACCAGCTAAAAGTGGCTTCCAGCTCACCGTGGCTGGCTAAACAACTTTTGTGGACAGAGATTATTTTTTCTTACAATCGAATTTGCTACTTTTTCTCGAAAACAATGCCAGATATAAAAAATGTTAATATAAATATTTACACGTCTAAAGATGTTCTACCAACAATGCCTTTTATTTTTTGCGACATCTTTAATCGTTTATGGGCAAAATTCAAAAATCAAAGTTTCAGAAAAAAAATTCTCCCGACCTCGAAAATGGTTTAGCCCGTATGATGCTGATAGGATGACTTTATTCTATTAGCCGAAACTTTTCCCAAAATATTTGGAAGAATAAAAAAGGTAAAGTCTTCCAGAAAATATTTTTGTCATATTTTCAAAATTTGAAGAAAAAAATATAAAATATTTTCTGGAAAACCCCACCTTTAAATTTTTTGACGTATTTTTTACGATTTCTGCGAAAAGAAGAAAGGCATCGTATCACTATCATGAGGGCAAAAATTTTTTTGCGGCGTAGAGTTTTTTCATGAAAATGTAATTTTTGAATTTTTTTCGGAAACGATGAAAGATATCGGAAAAGAACAAGAGGCATTTTTAATAAAAAGGTTTTAGACATGCAAACTTGTATCTTAACATTTTCTTATATCTGGCATTGTTTTGAAAAAAAGTGAAAAATTCTGTTGAAAATTTATCTTCTCAGGCAGAAAATTAATCTTGTTTGTGGAGAATTTAATTTTTCGTTTAAAATTAAACTTTTTAGTAGAAAATTATGACATTTTTGTTAAAAAAGACGTATTTTTGGGTAGAAAATTATTCTTGTTTATTGAAAGTTTAACTTTTAGGTTGACAGTTCAACTATCTTGTTAAAACTTTATCTTTCTTGATTGAAATTACCTTTTTTCTTTTAAAGTTCATCTTTTCCGATTTAAAAGTCCACTATTTTCTAAAAATTTTGACTTTTTATCTTAAAAACTTTCCGCTTTGATGAAAAGACATCTGTCATGATAGAAGAGTCATCTTTCTTCGTTGCACACGAACTTTTAGAAAAAAAATTCAACTACCTTCTAGAAAATTATTTTGTCTTGAAAATTCAAATACATCGAAACCCTGAAATAGGACCTCCTCATATAGATCTTCAGAGAATTGAGGCTGCACCGCAAGTAGAAGTAAAAGGAAAAAAGCGGAGCGGAACTCAATCGAGTTCGTTCCCTACCACCGCACAGTGGGGTGAAATCGGAAAACGAGGTTCAAAATGACATTTAGAACGCAATTATGCACCGATTTTAGAATTTTTTTTTTTGAAAAATTCAGAACT
>NC_046660.1:43917721-43964187 GCF_010883055.1 Belonocnema kinseyi
ATAATTTCAAAAGTACCTCCCCAACACAAATTCGGAGCTGCACACTTTCCATTCAGAACTGCACACTTGTGCAGAGCTGCACGTTAGATTATGCTCTGGACTTTTCAATTGTGCAAATAAATATCTTTTTTGAAGGCATCATGTTGCACTATTTTTTTATGGAAGTACACTATTTTAAAAGTATACTCATACATTTTCAGGTTTAAATAATTAAAATTGCATGAGTTATGAATTTTTTAGTAAAAAAACCCATTTTTTCACTTTTCCACCATAATTTTTTTAACAAACTTGAAACTAATAAATGGCTATAAAATCAACTTTACCTTATAAAAGATACCTTAAACTATATCGGATAATTTTATTATAATAATATATTCAATAGAGGTTAAGTAATACATGATTAAATACGCTGGGGTGATAAACAACCACGACGCACTTTACCGTTATTTTTACCATGTATGCACTTTGGGGGTAAAAATTGATTTTCTCACCTATGGGAACTTTGTCTATTCCCAACAACTGAGTTTCTTCACTTATTAGATGGAACGTAACATCTCCCATGACTTCTGTGCTTCCATAAAAATTAGCTAATAATTTCTCATTATTACCGAATCTTGAAAAAAATTCTTGAGCCAAGGAAATTGGGAGTGTTTCGCCAGAACATACCCACAATCTCAAAGACGAAAGGGCTTCTTTTCGGTTCTAAAATTATAAAAGAAAATTATTGAAAGAATTCAAAATTAGATAGAATAATTCAAATGTTTGAAAAAATTTATTTTACCAATTACCTCAAGGCTTAAATACATGAGTATTGATTGAAGTAAGGACGGTACCAGAACCAGGCGTTGAATCTGCAATAAAACATTTTAATTATGAACCGCCCTAAATTAAATTTTATAGGTAGGTTTTATTGGATTGAAATTTGGAAAAAATGTAACCTTATTTAGGGTATTTCGAGAAAAATTGTTCCATTTCTGAAGGTAATTTAGGACATGGTCGGAAATTCTTTTTTAATTTTAAAATGTTCATTTCGAACAATTTGTGAACAATTAGGAAAATTTGTCGTTAAAAATAAAATTTTTAAGATTCCTTATATTTTGTGGTTAAAAATAAAAAAATCTGAAGTTTTCAAATTTTACACTATTATAAATCAACTATTCTTATATTAAATGAAAAATATTTCATTCAAATTATTAAAAATATTTTTCATGTAGAAATAATATCCGCTTTTATAGCCTTCATGTAGGTATATAAATATAAATAGGTAATAACGTATAATAATTGTAATTAGAAATAACAAAACTAATTTTTAACTGTTAAAATAATAATTATTTGTTTAAATAATTTATTTTTCCTGTAACTCATGAAAAGTTCTTTTTTTTTGATAAATAATGGAGTTAATGAATTTAAGAACAATATTAATTATTTAACATATTTGGCAATTCCCTAAATAATTATTATTTGTTCGAGCAATTTTTCCCCTGTAAATCGTGAAAAGTTATTTTCTTAAATCAATAACAAAATAGACGAATATTGAAAGTAATCTATTTATTTAAGGATATGTGGTAATAACTTAACCGGAGCTAATTTTTTTAAACAATTTTTTCTCCCCAAAAAATTTGACAAGCTACAACTTGCTGAAATTAATAACGGGGTTAATAAATTCTTAGCGTGACACATTTTGTAAAATTAAGTTTTCAATTATTTAAACAATTTTCATTTGTTAAAATTTGTTCAAATGTAAAATTTGTGAATTTTCTATTTTCTGGAACACACGACGCAGTTTATGAATGTTAAAAGTAATATTTTTTGTGGAAGACTGTTTGCAATTATTCAAACAATTATTAATCATTCACTTGCGCCTATGCACAGAAATGGTGGAGAAAATTCAATTTACTTCAAATCCCTTAGGATATGTAGCTCATTCTTCATAATTATATTTCCTCGGAAGCCATGAACTAATTTTTTAAACAAAGTTTTTTTCAGTTACGTTACAAATAGTTATTTTTTCAGACCGATCTTGTTGGGAAAAGAAAATACTGTTAATAAGAGACATTGTGTAAGAGATTCGAGAAACTAGAATTGTCTGGAAATAATAAATTTCCATAATTTATTCGAAAGAAATTACACAAATTTAAATTAATTATATAAAATTATACTAAGTTAAACAAAAAGAATTATTTTTGACATTTCGTTTATACGGTAAATTAGTAATTTTTACGATTAACTAAAACAAAATTGTTTAAACAACGAATGATAGTTTAAACAATAAAAAATTAGTTAAAAGTACTTGGAAACTTGTTTCTGAACGAACAAAAATATAGTTAATGTTGCAAAAATGATAGAAAAAGATTGTCTTTAGCATGAATTTCATATAAAACTGCTTTTTTCTTTTGTAGGCATTTTCTGGGCACAATATAAGAGTATTTAGGTCGGGACTAGAATTAAAAGTTATTGGAGAGAAATTATTCCTAGGAAATTCCTTAAGAAGTCAATAAATTTAAATTTACAAACAGTTCATAACAAGTACTTTTTTCCATTTTTTATGGAAACCGAGCTTATTCTATTTAAGCCCTATGTCGATTTTACAATGCCTGAGCAACAGGTTAATGATGAATAATTTAAAAGAAAAATATAGAATTTATTTTGCCTGAAAATCAGAAATCGAAAGTCGAATTTGTATATATAATTTACTAATATATGTAAAATAATTAATTTAATGTAATTAACAGTTAATATACTGTTTGTTTTCGTAAATTTAAATTAATATTAATAATTTTTCTTTTATTTGTGCCCTTAATTAATGAATATACACTGCATGTATCATTATCAAATGTAAGGAAGGTTTCCCCTACTCATATTTAGCCAAATGATAATTTTTAAAAATCCTAAGAAAATCCTGTATAAAAATAATGATTAAATTGTATTTGAAGGTCAACTTTTTAATTTTCACCTTGCAGAAGATTTCAAATTTTCTATCCAGAATTATTGAGAAAAAAAGAAGTTTTTATTTTAAAACATGTTTTTATGAAAATTGTACAGGTCAGGAGAGAAAAAGTCGAAACCATTTATTTTAAATGATTTCTTTTAACAATAAAAAAAAAACACTTTTTCGTACCACCAAAGAATCTTTGTTACCACATTCTGCGATGACGTGGACTTTCCTGTATAGTTCAGTAATTCGAATTTTATTTCTGTGTGCATACCTTGTGTTTTTCGAGCAAACGGACCAATTTTTCTGGATCTTTTGTAAGAAATCTTGGGACGACAACAATTGTTCGGCCCTGTAAGAGTGGTCCCCATATTTCGGGGGCACTGTCGACGAAAGTTAATGCTGTTTTAAAAACACAACGTTCTTCAGTAGGTTGATACGGCAATTCTCTCCATTGCCATTGCAGACGATTCATTAAAGTTGTGTGTGGCAATCTCACTCCTAAAACAATTTCTTTTTTGTTTACATAGAAATATTTTTTGATATTTTCTATTCTTCACCGGTAATCTAAAACAGTGGATGTCTACTATGGTAGTCTAAATTTTGTTCTTTCGACTTTCATACTTATTAGCCCCTCCCAATTTGTTTGAATCGACTAGAAAGTAAATTAAAATATATATAATTAGAGAGTTCGCAAGCCACGTAAAGTTTAACACGTATTATTTACTAAGAAAAATACGTTTTTGTAAGTTTTATTCATGATCGTCAATGTCAGGTGTATCGAGTATTTACCGTAGAGTACAAAAAAGCCCATAAGTGAAAAATGGGGTTTTTTAAAGCTTTTGTCGCTAATTATGATTTTTTTTGCATCCCAGTGGCCACAAAATTTGGCGATGTCTTGAAGACATCGTTACGACATCTTTACGACATTTTTACGACATTCTATGTCCGTGTCGTTTCGGTGTCTTTACTATATCGTAAAGACATCGTCAGATCATACGACGTTTTTACGATATCGTAAAGACACCTTAACGACATGGACATAAGACATCGTAAAGTTGTCGTAAAGAATTCGTAACGATGTCGTAAAGACGTCGCCAAATTTTGTGCCCACTGGGATTTTATTTTTGTACAAGTTGTCTATAATAAATGAAATATTGCTAAAACAATTGATTATTATCTTTTTGATGTTTATCTTTTTTTTTATTCATAACTAAGAACCAAAGTAATGTTAAAAATTTCAGGAAAAAATAAAAACTTTCTATCATCTCTATAAGAGAAGATATCATAAATAATAATAAACTGTTTTAAAAATTATATCCGTTAAATTGCATCACAATAATTATCTAACTTCAGATATAAATAAAGTGCACAAAAAAGTAAAAATTTCAGAAAAATATATTACAAAAAGGAAAGAGATTCTTCAAAAAATGATTCTCTCTGAGTTTTATTTATTTTTTATTCATAGCTAAAAAGTCAAACCAATGTTAACAATTTCAGAAAAATTTTCAACTTTCTAAAATTATTATAAGTAAAGATAGTTATAAGTAATGATCAATTCTTTAATGAATTACGTTTGTTTCATTGCATTATTAATTCCCTCAGTTTAAGTGCAAAGTGGACTAAAAATTGAAAATGTCGGGGAAAAAACAGAAAATTCCTAGCATTATTTAAAGAAAATAAGTTATCATCAAAGTTTGCAATTCTCAACAATTTGAGGTTGTGTTAGCGCTTTGCACCGGAAATTGGATTTATAAAAAAATATTTGGATTTCAAGGGCAATTATTCAGGATTTTACAGTTTTCATTTTTCTTAACTCTGTTGGACAGGATATTAAACTTTTTATAAATCCGCATCAAGATTTCTACTTTCTTTTTCTAATTCCAGGTTATCTTACGCGGTTTTAGACAGTAAGTAGAGTCAATGTAGGTACTTAGAAAAAACAATTATTAGATTTTAAAGATTAGAAATATTTTTTTAAATTTCGTTTTTTGGTTTTGTTATCGTTTTTTACCGAAAATTGACATTTTTATACAAAAAGCATTATGGTTCAAACAGGATTTGCAATTTTAACAGTTTTAGGATATACTAACATTTTTCAAAGGAAATCGGTTATTTTTAACAAAAAGCATTATATTCTAAAGAAGATTTTTAATTTTTGTTGTCGAAAATGATTGGTCTTTTTATTTTAAAAATTCATTGTAATTGTCAAATTATTATTATTTTTCAGATTATCATTCACACTCATTAAATTCACATTTTCTTAAACCTTTTTGGTTATTATTGAACTTCAAAGAAGATACAAAATTCCTAAACAATTTTAGATTTATGCTTGTGTTTTTAAAAGAGGGTTTACTATCTTGAATAATTTTTTAATATGTTAGTTTGTTTTGCCTAAAATTGATATTATTCATGAAAACTACAATGGCTTCATTGTCTATAAAGATATTATATTAATATGATATTAAAGTTAAGATATCAATTTTTCTAATTTACCGAAAAAATTATCCTAGCTTTTCTTTTTCATTATTTTAGACAATATACACTATAAAATAGAATAATTTTGCATTTATGTTAATTTTATTTTGGCTTGTTTGCTTGTTTTTTTTTTTAATTCTGTAAAAAATCTGAGTTATGTATTTTGCTAGGAATAAAATAATAAATATATTCCAAAACCAAAAAATACATTAGAAACTAAAGTTAAAATAAAATGAGCAATTCGTTTTAAAACTGAACTCGGAAGCCCACTTCATATTTTTTTTAATTTATGCAAAAATTCAGGGAAAATTTTTACAATAAAAGACAAAATTTATAGGGGAGCCATTTAACAAAATATAACCTACTTCATTCACCCCTTATTCACTGTTTTAACGTTTTGATGTTTTAATAAACTTAATTACAGCATAAGGGTGATTGCCAAAATTTTCCCATTTTTTACAAGATTTTCGAAAATTATAAAATTTACAAAGCACCATTAAAGGGATTTGATAAATCCTCAACTTTAAAATGTTAAAATCTACTTTTAATTTTTATTTTTTCGAACTTGATATAAATGATATCTGTAAATCTTAAATATTAATATAATTTTGGCAATATTATTTAGCTATTTTTAATTTAAAAAATTTTAATTTGGAACAGTCACGTGACAATATATGGTGAGTATTTTTTATTCATAATTTTAAAACGATGTCGTCTAAGATTGTAAACATTTAATCAATTATGCTTTCATACAAATACTTTTCGGAGATAATTTCAGAACAAATTTATTATTCAGAGAAAAAATGGAAAACTTGAATGGAATTTCATGGATTTTTTTCTTCAGAATTTATGTAGACACTCTATAAAATGTTTAAAAAAATATATTTTGTGTACCTTTTGGAACTCCTGTACTACCAGAAGTGTACAAAACAATCGCTAGTTGATCTGGACTTTCTTCATGTCTTAAAGGATCCTCCCATTCTTTGCATGATTCTGCCAAAAGTTGCTCATAATTTAGGAGAAATGTTCCATCGTAAATTGATCTGTCCACTGTCAAAGAAACATACACCTAATATAAATATCCTTCTTTCCAAGAAAGAAACATGTGAATTCTAATCAAATTTTATTTTCATCTGCCTTTTTCAACTATACATGTGTACCTTAGTAACCACACATGGGTATTCTGTACCCAGAGGTCTTTTGTAATGAAATTTTAAATATCTTAATGCAAAGGGATCAGATCTATTGCAACATTCGTCGATAATTGAAGAGTTTAACTACGCTTTAGGACACTTAAAATGACACTTAGACTATTAGTTCGTTTTTAGCCGCATTTTAAAAATTAGGTTGGGTCCTGTGGATCCAATTGTGGTCAGTACGTTCGGAAGTGATTTTTGGAGTCAATTTTTATTTTAGCGTATATTGACTTCAGATTAAATAATAAAGCCTAAAAAATATATTGAAATCGACGTAAAACCACGCTGTACTATTTGCAGTGCAAATAGTATTTTGTCTTAATTTCATTTCTACTATTTTTAATTTCAAGAATTTATCAATAATTTTGTAAAATTATTTTTTATAACTAGTATAATAGAGTATTTTGACAAAAACACATGATTCATTTTTTCCCTTTTTGCCGGCATTCATTCCTCAAAATAAATATACTTTTTGAATAATCTACTGAACTCTTATTTTCTTTATTGAAGCGGTACACAAGGAGAAGGCGTAACTAAATTTTTAGCCCTTAATATCGAAAATTAAAAAAGTTATGAATTTTTAAATGAAAATGGACTTTTTTCTACGTTTTGGACTTAAACATTGTTTAAAGTGTATTTAAATGTAATTTTTGGCAATACGACCTGCATGATCTCTTCAAGTTACTTCTTGGGAAGTTCTAAAAAAATGTTAAGTAAAAATACTCAATAGTTTTTTTTACATCGATATTTTTCGCCTGGGTCCATTGGACCTAAATGTGGTCAGCGTGTTACTCCACAGAAGTGTGGTCATTGAGGGTTAAACAATCCTAATAAGACACCATCATCATATGTATCAAAAGCGAGTGCCCTTTTTCGCACAGGGTTTAACATACCCTAAAAATGATCCTAAAATTGATCTGTTTACTGTCGAAGAAATAGATACATAATATAAATATCCTTCTTTGAAAGTCATAAATATGTGAATTTTAATAAAATTTTATTTTTATCAACCATGATTCATATAATTTATTAGTCATCAGATGATTGAAAAGCCATACATCAAACTATGTGGGTATCGGGAATCAAGTCATTAAACAATCATAATATGATACCATCATTATATATATTAACATACAGCGGCCTTTTGTGCAGGGTCCAACGTACACTAAAAATGACACTAAAAATGTATCTGCCACTGGCAAAGATAGAGATACTTAATATAAATATCGTTCTATTCAAAGAAAGAAATATGTAAATTTAAAAGAAATCTGATTTTTGCTTGCCTATTTCAACCATGATTTATATCATATATAAATGATCAAACGATTGAAAAGCCATATATTAATCTGTGTAGGTATCAGAAATCAAGTTATTACACAATCGTAATATGATACCATCATCACATATATTACAAGCCAGCGGCCTTTCGCACAGGGTTTATCGTACCTAAAAAATGTTACTAAAAATTGATATGTTCACTCTCAATGAAACAGATAACTTATATAAATATCCTTCTTTCAAAGGAAGAAATATGTCAATTAATTAAAGCATCGTTATATGATACAATTATCACATACACTAATGGAAAAAATTAAAGTATCAGAAAAATGTTCCAAATTTTTAGTGATTTTAAGGAATGCTGTATCTCAGCGAAAAATTGTTATATCAAGGTCTTAAAAAGTGGGTTTTGAAGCTTTACGTTTCTAGATTTGAGATTTTTTGGCAAAAAATAATTCGGTGCTACATTTTCCTTGCAATTTCAACATGTGTCGTAAGAAACAAATTTTGCAAATATTTCTGCTTTTTTTTAAGTCCACGAGCCAATGATCGCATAGAAAATTTAGCGGCAGTTATGAAAACTGACATAAATTTTCTACAAGATTCTGCCATGATCAAGGGCACCAATTTTTTTATCCATGAGATCATAAATTTCAGCATTAATTGTGAAAAAATAGGGAAAAATCCGAATTTTTTTTTATTTTAGACATGATTAGGACATGTTGAAGCGCAAAAAACGTGACCCTTTAATTTCCTCAAAAGTTTGACAGTTTGCAACAAGGAAACAGTTCGTAGGATCGAAATGTACATTTGCAGGGTTTATAGGGGGTTCTTCAACTATAAGAGGCACACTCAACATCAGTCATTTCATTAAGATTTGAAAAGCCATTGATGTTCTGAAAACCCATAAATATTTAACCATGTACCCCCTTTTGTTGGAGTTTGTAATTTTTGACCCCCCCCCCCCTTGTTCCCCGCTGGTACACCACAATCTTAATATTTGATATTCTAACCAAGGTTTATTTTCATTTAATTTAAAAACAGTTGAATTGAACCAAAAAATAATAATTTTTAAGAAAATACTTGAATGCTCATCAAAGAAAGATTTTTACGTCAATAAAGGAAATAATTTTTATGGAAAATGTAGAATTTTCAAGTAATAAAGATTAACTAAGTACAATTCAATTCTTAATCGAATATATTTTTAAACAAAAAGTTTAATTTTTAACCGGAAGAATTGGTTTTTCACTAAAAAAGACGAAGTTACGAAAAATACATCATTTTTGTATCAAATAGTGGAATTTTGAACCCAAAGGTATAAAGGTTAAACAAAAAATTTAATTTTTAATTAAATAGTTCAATTTTAAGTTAAAGACATTAATTTCTAACCCAAGAAAGAAATTATGAACAGAATACATCAACCTTAAGCAAATAATTGAATTTTACACCCAGAAGAGTAATTTTCTATCCAAAAAGGCAAATTTTCAACGAACTACATAAATTTTAAAGCGAATAGTTTAAATTTTAAAGTACAGAAAATCAATTTTCAACCAAAAGTGGAATACTTGAATTCTCATTCAAAATCATTAATTTTCAATAAAAAAAAACAATCTTCCATAAATAAGTTGGATTTTCCACCTCATATAGTAGAATTTTCTACTAAATTGTTGCATATTCAAGACCAAAAGACAAATTTTCAATTTTTAACTCAAAAATATGAATTCTCAACAAAAAACTTCATATTCAATCAAATAGTTAGATTTTCAGTTTAAAAAAATTAATTTTTTCCACTAAAAGGGCATTTTCAACAAATCAGTTCAATTTCCAGCTAAAAAAGATATGAATTTTTGACACAAAGTATAATAGTTGATGTTTCAACAAAGAATTATTTTTGTTTTAATAATAGTGAATTGAAATTAACAAAAAAAGAACTAATTGTCAATAAAGTACTTGAATGCTCAAATTTTTTTTAACCAAATTCTTAATAAAATGGAGAAATTTTTATTTTTATTAAAATTCCATAAAAAAAGTAATTTTCAATTAAGAAAAGCGAATTTAAAAAAAAAACAGGCGATTTTTCTACCGATTAGCTGAATTTTGCATCATCTTGTCAAATTTTGCAGCCAAAAGCAATAATTGTCTATAAAACAGCTGAATTTTCAACAAAGAAATTGAATTTTATACTAAATAGTTGCATTTTTTCTGCATTGTTTTAGCCAAAAAGAAGGTTTTTTTGTTAATTTAAATAAAAAATGATGTATTAGAATCCAAATTCAACAGATTGGGCCTCAAAATTTTCTCTCAAACCCGTTTCCGAATTTCAAATTTCCAAATTATGAATATCTCGATCGTGAAAAATATATGCGAATATTTCTAAGTACTGTGATTGAAACGAGTTTAATCAATTAATATTCAAACATTTAATTCAAGTAAAAGATTTGCATGATGTAACAATTAATAAGGTTGTGAATAGCAATTGCATTAATAAAAGAATCCATCATCTATTTCAATGAAATTTAAAAAATAATAATAATCATCGGTAAATTAAAAGTATCCACCAGACAGCTCTTAGAAAATTTTACCGCTAAATTTCCTTCCATTCATCATTAAAAAGAGCATCAAGAAATCGCATTTAGTGCTTCCTGCTATAAATTATACGTATTGTAATTTTTTCTGAGCTGATGAAGTCTTAGAGAAAAAGCATAGTTCTCAATGCCAAATAAGTAAATCTTTGAAACCATAAACAAATGGATGGAAAAAATGAATAAATATGTATAGAAAGAAAATAACCGGAAAAAGTAGTTATTTCAGACCTCCTCTATACGAGACTTGTCGCAGACAGCAAGGTTTTTCCTTAAACTGGTTTTCATGTAGGTGAATATAATGATAAAGTTTAACATATTTCTAGATGTATGAATCATAAACAACTTCTCAGATAGAGGAGTGTTCGCCTGCTTTCAATTTAAGTTAGTTGACATATTAAAATCAGATATCTGAAAAAAGAGTTTTTCTATAATTTCAAGATTAAAAATAATATTACTAATGATGAAATCTCAAATAAAAAGCATTAATTTGAATTAAAATATGGTAAAACTTGCAATAAACATTTAATTGAAAATATTTGTATACAATTAAATTATAAATCAAAAAGCATAAGTTGTGAAAACAATTGTTGAAAATACAAGCATTTCTGACACAAATATTTACGATGATTATTTACTTATTTTTCAATTTGGAAACAGCAAACTTGTAGGGGATTTTTTTCCTAACAAATGAGTCATGATTTATTAAAATTTAACTATTTTTTTTACTTGCAAGAAGTGGTAGTAAAAAAATGAATGACATAAACTATGGTTGACATTATTATTTTGCGTAAGTTTTAAATTTTTTTCCTAAAAAATCTTGTTCAATTTTTAATTTTTAAATTGATAAAAAACTTTTTTTTACTAGAGACCTGTTTTTATGACGAGAAACGTTTGATTCACAACATTAAAGTATTACATAAAGTTTCTTTTTGAAATTTTAACCATGTAGCAATTGATTTTTTTGGCCAAAAAGGAGGATGTTTCTGCGAAAAGAGGATTTTCTAAACCAAGAAAGTATTTTAGTCAAAAAAGAAAAAAAATGTCTAAAATTTTGATTTTTTAAATCAAAAAGACGAACTTTTTACGAACCAGTTGAATTTTCAAACAGATAATTGAATTTTCAACTAACAACACCAATTTTTTATTAAAAAAGATCAATTTTGAACAACAAAAAAGCATGAATTTTTTATTAAATGCTTGAACTTTAAAAAAGAATATTATGTTTTTAACCAAATTCTTGAATTTTTAAACCAAACAGTGGAATTTTTCACGATGGAGTTGAAATTTTAAACCGGAAATTTGAATTTTAAACAAAGAAGTTATTTTAGTCAAAAAGAAATTTTTTTTACAAATCAGTGGAGTTTTTATCCAGATAATTGGATTTTCAACCAATAGGAAAAATTTTATTCTACAAAAAAAAATCTTTAACATAAAAAAATTTACATTTTTAACCAAAAACTTACTACTTCAACAAAGGAGATTAGTTTTTTACTAAATTGTTGAATTTTTAAGTCCAAAAGTAGAAGTTTCTACCAAGAGTTACAATTTTAACCCGCTAATTTGAATTTGAAACTCAGAAGTTAATTTTAAAACACAGATTCGAATTTTTAACGAAGAAAGTAGTTTCGTTCAAATAGAGAAAAAATGTAATCTAAAATGTTAAAATTTCAAGCCAAAAAGAGAAGTTTTTTTACAAACTAGTTGAATTTTGAATAAGTAATCGAATTTTTAACTAGGAAGAAGAATTTTCTACAAAAAAAGAGAAATTTCAGAAGAAGAAAAACATACATTTTTAATTAAACACATGCATTTTCAACCAAGAAGATTAATCTTCTACCAAAAAGACGAATTGTCAAAAAATTACATGAATTGCCTACAAAATTGTTACATTTTTAGGCCAAAAAGACGAATTTTCTACAAAAAAGTAAAAATCCTTAACCGAAAATATGAATTTCCCACACAAAAGTTAATTTCTGGACGACCCCTTTTTTGTGTATTCATTTATTATTATTATTTCATAAATTGATGCTTATTTCAAGTAACATTAATTATAATATTAGTAGGTACTGCTAATATTGTTAGCTAAATCATAAATAAATTAATGTAATAAAATTTGTTTTTTTCTTAGTGATTTGTAGTTTTGAAAGTATTTTACGTAAAAAATGGTTTATTCATAAATCATAAATAATTTTATGAAAAATAAGCATGAAAAAGATTTACATTTAAAAACGACAAAAGACTCCGCTTCATTGTGTATCGGCCTGTGAAAATTTCTATTTCAATGTGGTGGACCTAAAATAACAGTATGAATTTAATGATAATCAGTGATAACCCTCGGCTGTATCAGACTTTATTAGAAGCACTCGCATGTGTCTGGACGTTTGGCCACCGGAAAGGAATACTGCATAAAACCACCTTCCGCAATAATTAGTTAATTTACGATGGTTTATACTTTTAAAAATGATTGAATTTGGGGTTCTTTGTTTAGTTCTTCATTTTTAATAATAAAAATAATCGTCGCAAAAAAGGCTTATGCAATAAATATCGAAATTAATTGGGTTAACTGCTTGAAATCGGTGTAGTAAAAGGTAATGAGTTTTCGCAATTTTGTCAGGTCAAAGATTATTATCTGGTATGCTGGTTCACATGTTATGAATTTAATGGCTTTCAAATGTTGCTATTCCATACATAAAAGTAGAAGTGACAGTCCAGGTATCTGGTACTTTTACACTCTATTAAGTTGGTAATGCGCATTTTTTGCTATAACGGAAGAAAATTACCATTTTTCCAGAAATGACTAGCATGCACCTCAGAAATATTTTAATAGATAAAAATTAGTGAATGAAAAAAGTTAAGGCAGTGGGAATCGAACACGCAACTTTCCGACTATGAACCCGAAGCGTTATTGCCTGAGCTACCAGCCGATCGGAAGTATTTTTTGCCAAAATCTATATGGCTTACAACTTACAACTAATTCTATGTTTAGATGAATTATGCAAAAATTAACGACAATCTTTATGCAAAAGTTGTATTTTCAAAAAAAAATCAACATAGAATAACTTTCCTTTTAACAACTTGAAGTGCAATCTACACTGTTAGAAAGTGCTGAAATTTTTTTTTAATTTTTAGAATGGCGTAAATTTTGATTATAATTAAAAAGTAAATTTTTCGCAAAAAGTTCACCTTAGATAGTTTTTTATTTTTTCAGATTTATAGTATTATCAGGAAAATATGCTGTCAGTTTTATGTCATCGGAATGAGATCGTTTTTCCGGTAAAGAAAAATCCCGAATGCTGGAGAATGCTGAAAATTTGATTACCGAGTTTGGGAAAAACGACAATTTCCGAAATTTTAAATCACGAAAAAATAAATAAAACTACCGCAAAGGTTTATTAACGAAATTGTAATATTCCGAAATTAAAAGTTAACGAAATTAGAAAAATCATGAATGTCCAGTTTACGAATTGAATAAATTTCCGAAATAAAACAAATTACTGAGATTTTAAAAACCGAATTTTGAGATCCCAAAATTTTTTATTTTTATAATTAGAAAATTTTTGAAAGTAGAAAATTGAAAATCACCGATGTTTCAAGTCCCTCAAAAAATTATATTTTTCTCCCTTTAAATAATGTTAAGAATATTAGAGTTAAATATTTTCCATAGTTTTATTTGATACCTCAATTCGAAATTACGGAAATTTTTTAGTTCGGTTAAGATATTTTCAGTATCTTGCAACATTTCTGATTCTCACTTTTTGGTAAAATTATGTTCTTTCAATAAATGATTTTACCTTAATTGATACATAAAACTAAGAATGTTCACGAAGGGATTAAATATTTTGAAAAGTTTATTTAATATTTATTAGTTTGTTCAAATTTATTTAAAAGTTAATTATATATACAGGAATGTTTTAGTAAAGGCGATTCTAACAGGAAATCTGCCTTATTTTATTTTTAATTTAAAGAAGAATTAAAGGTCAGATTTTTTGGAAAATTCACTTTTTATTTTTTTCGGAAAATGTAAGACATTTTATTAATTTTTAGAATGTTTGAAGTTTTTTAACGAATTTAAAAATTAATGTAGATTGTGCTGCAAGTTGGGTCAAATGAAATTAATCTATGTATATTTATATATAATATTTTTGCATAATTCACTAAAATATATAATAGGGTGTCCAAAAAATGTATTTATGAATTTTCCACTCGTTTTCTTCTAATTTTTTTTCTTTTATTTTCAAAAAACTGTATAGAGCTTCCACTCTCCTTTTTTAGGCCTGAGAATGAATTTTTGCAGATTTTCATTTTATAAAAAATCAAATTTAAGGCTGAAAAATCCTTTTTCATTCAAAAAGTATTTTTCATTTGTTGAGGAATAAGCCCTTAATTTGATAAAAAAATTTGAAGATATTATAGGGGATAGAGTACAAAAATTTTTTATTTCATTAAAATTAAATGTCTTAAATAGCCCGCAAGATTTTTTATTTCTTGGAATATACACACAACAAATTTTCTACAATATAAGACGAATATTCTTAATATATTTCTATAGTACTTTCAATAAAGAAAATATTGTTTTTAGGGTAACACAATTTGTTTCTCTAAAATTTGTATTTCGAAAAACCGAAAACTACGAATATTATTTTTCACTATGGAAACGAAAAATTGTTTACAAATAGAGGAAACTGAGTGGCAGTATTTTTTCAGAAAAGGAAAACGAATTTAGAAGATGGCGTTCACAAAATTCAAAATTAGTCTTTTTTGGGCACCCTAATATAAAAGTATCCCTGAGATTACGAAAAAAAATTGTTGGTGAAAATAATACGAGTCGCATATTTTGCCTCGAAAAACAATATATTTCAGCCCCAAACAATTCCATAACAGTACCAGTGTGACACTGCCCGCTTCTATAAATATTTTAAATAATAATTGATTGTTATATAAATATTTTTTATTCATGTTATTATTCTTTTTCTGTCGGATAATTCGTGTTTTATTAAAATTTTGTTTTCTCTACTTTGTCCATAAAACGCGACTCACCTCCTTCTTCGATTATCACCATAGCCGGCTCGGATTCTTGCAAAATATGTTTGATTCTTGCCACTGGAAATTCAGAGTCCAATGGTAAGTAAGCCATTCCTGATTTTAAAATTGCAGTCAGAATAATTGGTAAACGTTCCGTCGGTTTCATGCAAACCGCAATTATATTTTCGGAATTACTAGAAGGTTTGTAATATCTTCGAATGGTTTTAGCTAGTTGGTCAGTTGTCTTATTCAATTGTTCGTAGGATATAGAAATTTCCTGTCCATTCTCATCTATAATAATTCAGAAATTGTATATTAATAAGAACAACAGAAAAACAAGATTTGGTTGTTCTTAATTAATATTTTAAAAATATATCTACCTTCAAAGAGAATTGCTGTACTTTTCGGATACTTTGTTGAAGTTTCGCTGAGAATTTTGTGAATCAGGCGTCTTTCTTCATTGGGAGAAGTGCAGTATCCCTTAAGCACTGACTGCTGCTGAAGGGAGCCCATCTAAGCAAAAAAAAACATTTGAATGATACTCAATTCTTAATAGCATATTCCTGAAATTTTTCCAACATAATGCAAAATTTTTAATTTTTTATATCAGCAGTCGAGCGCAGGTGGATAACAGCGGATTATAACATATTACCTTGGATTACCTTTACATGCAGAATTATTCTGGACTACCTAAGATTACTCCGGGTTGTCCAGGATTACTCTGGATTACATAAAATTTCGGGGGATTATCGTGTCTGAACAAGACGCACGCAAATTTTCAAGCAAAAAAGATTGATTTTTTAAAACTTTTTTTTAATTATCAACAAAGTACATTTACTTTTAACCAAATATTTAATTATTAACCAAGAAGATTAATTTTCTACCGAAAAAGACGAATTTTCAGCAATATATATATATGAACTTTCAAATAAAGAAGAATAATTTTAAACAAGGTATTTGAATTTTCCACTAAAAAGATCAAATTCCCAAAATTTAACAAAATAATTACAGCCAGAAATATAAATCTTCATTAAAAAAATAATTTTTTAATGAAATTGTTTAGTCTATACAAAATGGATACTGCATTTTCGACCAAAAGTGATGATTTATTAACGAAAAGTGTAATACTAGTTGAGAATTCAACCAAAAGATATTTAAACTCAAAATTCAGAAACAGTCGAATTCAACTAAAAACGATGGATTTTGAGCAAAATATGTAGTTGAATCCTTACCAGAAAAGACAAATTTGCAACAATATAATTAAAGTTTCAACCAAATAGGACAATCTTCAACCAAGTTGTTTGATTTGCAACGAGGTAGAATAATTTTCGTACAAATTGTTGATTTTCTAACCAAGAATATTAATTTGCTACCAAAAAAGACGAATTTGAAAGAAAGTACATGAATTGGTCTTCTACCAAAATAGTTAAATTTGCAACAAACTACGTTAGTTTTCAAACCAGTCGGTCAAATTTTTAACTGAAAAATATATATTTTAACCTAGAAATGGCATAGTTTAATTAGCAGTTAAAAAAAAGAATTTCAAACAAACGAAAAAAACAAAAATTTCAACATTATATATAAATGTTCAGCTAAAGAAGATCAGTTGAAAAACAAATAAAATAATTACATTTTCAGTCAACATAATAAATTTGAAAAAATCTTATCAAAATTCTTGACAACTACTTAGATTTCTTATGTAAATTATTCCAAATAATCTGGATTACGCTGGATTACAAGTTAATAACTTGGATTACCTAAGTTACTAGAAATGAACTGGATAACAACGGAATTACGTTGTAATATAGGGGAATTACTCTGAACTAGAAGTAGATTTCTGCGGATTAGAACTGGATTAATCCAGAATTTTCGTAAGTTACTCCAATTAACATTTGGATTACTTTGCTTTAAAAATATATTTATCCGGAATACTGGGACTACTCCGAATTACAATTGGATCATGCCCGGTAAACACTAGATTAAACGGATTACACCTGATTGCAAATAAATTACCTAGATTTGAAAGTGAATTACTCTTAATTGCCGGGATTAATCCGAATTACTTGAATTGAGGCGGATTACAAGTGGATTACACCAGAATAAACTGTATTAGCCGTATTACACTCGATTACAAGTGTATTACTTTGAAATGCTGAGTTTACTACGAATTACTTGAATGATTCTGAACCATAAGTGGATTACAGTGGACTATATTGGATTAGTCGTAGTACACTAAATTTGTAATGGATTACTCAAATTCATAAGTGGATTAATATGGAATCCTGGAATTGTTCCGAATTACTTGAATTACTTGAATTATGCTAGAAAATAAGTAGATTACTCAGATTTACAAATGGATTATTCTGAAGAACAGGGATTAATCCGAATTACTTGAATTAGTCCAGATTACAGGTGGATTACTCGGAATTATCATGGAATACTTGGATTATACTGGATTAACAGTTTGGATAACTAAACATTCCACAGTGGGGCAAAAAAAAACGACCGTGGACAAATTGATTTTCAAAAGACAATTATTATCTGATTTTAATTTTTTTATTATTAAAATAATCAGAAAACTGAAAGAATACAATGCAAATGTTAAGAAATTTATGAAAATTTTTATAAACAAATAAGTAAATGACAATGGTTTCGTGGGGATTTGCGACGATTCGTCGCTTGATTCGCACTAAATTTGAATAATTTATGAACAAAAAAGTTTTTTATTCAAATTATTACAAATTAATAAATAATTTGTTATTTTAAAAGCATATTTTATAAACAAATGTCCATATCAGGTATTTTTGAAGGAATAAATATATTTTTTTCTATGGAATCAATTACATATTACTTGGAAATAACACCTAAGTATCATATTTGGTCGCACAATAAAATTTAATAATTTTTTTAACTACTTTAATTAACAAATGCACTATTCGGCTATTTTTGTAGGTACAAACTTCATTTTTTCGATGCAATTAACTGCAAATAACTAACTTCTAATTTTCTTAGAACATTTGGATGGCAGTAAACAATTTATTATTGTAAACAACAATTGTTTAACAAATTTGTATCATCTTATGAATTTATAAATGAAATACCACTTTTTTTACGGAATTAACAGCCATTATTTAGCAATGATTTTTACTACGAATCAATAGTATTTGATAATTGATTAACCAAATATAATTAATGAATGCATTATTTGGCTATTTTTCAGCATTTGAACTTGTTGTTTTGTGTGTAGTCAACTGTTAATAACACATTTTTTAACTTTTTTCATACATCGATAACGATCCGTTATTTGTATTTTCATTAACAATGTAGTAAACAAATTTTTTTGGCCAATGCTTTTGTAAACCAAAATGTTTTGTCTTGTGAAATATAATTAAAATTACTAAGTAATAATTCCTAGCTATAAGTTGATGAAAAATGATGATTCATTAAAGAAACTTAATTAATACTAGACTTCCTTTTTTGGGTCACGGAATTAATCGGTTTATTTTGAAAATAACCTACCACGATACAATTTTTAGTGTCAGTCCTGATAAAATGACCAGAGTTAGTAATATTAGGTAGCTTCTAGAAGAATTGATCTAGCTCAAATGCTAGCTCTTTTTTTAGCTCTTGTTGTGACTCTTTTTTTTAAGTCTTGCTAAAAAAGAGTTAAAAAATGTGTTATCAAAAGTTAAATACATAAAAAGAACAAGTTTATGTAAATTGTCCTCTTTAATTTGGTCAAGTTTATTATTGAACTACCGGTACAAATAAGAAAGACACTTTAGTAAAAAGACCTTAATAATAACCCTAGAAAAAAAAACAGCTGAATACGACAATCAAAGAGATTCGAGAACAGGCCAGCATGTCCTGTCTATGACAACCCACTATGAATATGAGACAAGTTGAAAAAAGCTACGGTTCATAAATTGTTGCAGCATTTTTAAATTCTTCTAAAAAAATATAGTACTCTTTTGTCAACCAAAATTTTAGATTTCCTCTTGAATAAAAGAGCCACGCAGGACATACATTCTGCAATGTTTAACGAATCGTTTTTATTAAGGTAATTGCGATCGAAGGTGATTTAATAAAGGATAACATACAAAAATTAGCATTGCAAATGTCAACCATTAATTCTATGGTTCTAGGTTAAATTAATCGCTTTGCGTTCGTTTCGCAATAAGTTGCTTTGTATTGCAATATTTCTCAATTGGATGTACTTTCATAATTAATGATAAGAAAATATAACTTTTTCACGTCCGAGGAATTACGTTCCCCAAGCAAATCAAGAAACTGTAATCATTTTTCACGCATAATTTACAATGATTGACGTACAATTCAATAAACACCAAGGTTTTTTCTATATTTATACTCTGTAGATGACAGAAAGGTGTCATAAAAATTACCAGAAAAATTATGTTAAAACAGTGAATAGGTCATCCTATATGATTTATATGGTAAATTACTGCCAACCTCTTCAACTTATTACTTTCTTCAATTGTTACATAGATTACTTGACATTTAAATCGTACTTTTTTGCGACTAATTACCATTTACTTTTCCCGATATTCTCTGTTCTTTCTAAAGAGCTGGACGAATAGCCACAGCCAATTTAAATGCTTAAGGTTGTAACTCTTGCCTTAGAAGTTCCGCAGTGCGCGAGTACCCAATCGAATATGTTGCGCAATATGGTGCATTGCAATTGGAAACGGTTTAGGCGGCTCTGACTGTTTTTCGTTTCGATCCCTCGAATTGTGACTAAAGCTATTAGCAGACAACCCACGAAACTGGACTAAAAGGACACCAGATTACAGATTACCAGAAACAATCCTTTAATTACAATTTGTGGGAACAGGGCATTAAACCTATGTGTAGAGAATTTATCGGATATCTCGCATTCATTGTTTTTGACTACCTGATTGGTCACATACTGCGTGAAATTGCGTTAAGTGGCTATTTTCAGTCTGTTTTTCTGAATTTGTTGTAATTTTTGTATAAAAATTTCCAAATGATGAAATTCAATTCTAAACATTCATTTTTAAAAGAGAAAATTTAACTTGTAAATGATTTTTTAATGAAAAAGACAACAATCATGTTCTTGGAGTTTTAAAAAAATGACAAAGTAATTTTACTCATAACCCCCTGAAAATATTATAAGAGGCTATATGCATTTACCTATTAAAAATGATTTAAAATTTTCTTAACCATAAATTTGATCAATTAAAATTTCTAAGTAATTTTATTAGATGACATCATATATTTCTGAATGCTTTTACAGAGTATTGATAAAAGAGAACATTTTCAGTATCAATGTTTTTTTATATTGAAAAATTAATTCGCTATTAACAGAGATGAGGAAAATAAAATGATGGGAAAAAACTTAAAACGTCTAAGTACTGGTAACAAAAAAATTAACAGTGCCAACATTAAAATTCCTGGAAAAATTGAAAATGATTTAGATTTTATTCTCGGTTTTATTTTAAAACATTATTTTCCAGCTTTGATGATTTTGAAATAGATTAAAAAAGAATATGAAAGATTTTAAACCATTTTTGCAGAATTTGAAAAAAATGACAAAACTTTAAATTATTTGAAAAGATATTTCAAAGTTTTGAAAGATTTCAAAAGATTAAAGAATTATTTGAAATTAAAAAAGATGTCAAGATATTTCAAACTAAGCGTAGATTTTTCAAGATATGGGAATACAATTTTAGAATTGTTTCTTAAGGTTTTAAAAAATTTCTCAATTGTTTTATTTTTTCTATTTGAAATTTGAAAACAGTACAAAAAATTCTTAAGATTTAAAAAGAAACAAAAATGATTTTAATTTTAAAAATGATTTCAACAAATTAAAAAAAGTGCATTTTCGAAGAATTGGAATTTTTGAAAATTTGTTATATTTTTTTTACAAAATTTATTTCAAGACTATATTTAAAAAGATATTTCAACATCCGAAAGATTTTCAAAATTTTCAAAACAGAATCTGGAAGATTTTCTAAAAAAATTGTAATCCTGCAGAATTGTTTAAAAGTTCCAGGAAAAATTCGAATAATTTGAAAATATATTTAGAAGTTTTAGACACATTTCAACAATAACTTAAAATACGAAAAGATGGCAAACACCTTAAGATACAATGTAGATTTTTCTAAGATTACGAAATACTTTTTTGAAGTTTAATCAAATTTTTGACAATATTCAAGGTAACACATTTTTTTTAAACATTCCTGGTAACATTTAAAGTGATTCTTTATTTTTTAAAATTAATTTAGAAGGAATATTTAAAAACCTTCCTAAACTTATAAAAACGAAATCGGAGGATTTCAAGAGATTTATAGGAATGATTAAAGTCATTTTAAGAAATATTTAAGAATTTTAAAAGATTTGAAGAGATTAAAAATCTTATAAAACTTTGAAAATTTTTTTAACTACTTTAAAATTTTGTTTCAACTTCAAAAAGTCCTCAAAATCTTTAAAACTTAAATATTTAACAAAAAATTGCTCCATCTTAAAGAATAAAAAGAATTTATAGGAAATTTTCTAGATCCTGTTTAGATGAATCTGAAATCTTCAAAAACCCTTTTTAATTTTCAGGCGTAACCTATCAATATTATATATGTCTAATTTTTAAGTAAATAAAGAAATAAATTTTAAAAATGAATATTTATCAAACATTTAGTTTTTAACCAAAAATTATTTTCTTATTATATTACAATTTGACTCATTCTTTTTTATTGATTGGAAAATCGTTTTTGTTTAAAAATTCAATCATTTTGTAGAACATTCTTCTTTCTGGATGATTTTTAAATGATTCATCATTTTAGTTTAAAATTCATCTCGTCAGTTAAAAATGTAATCATTTGGTTAAAATTCGTCCTTTTTGACAGGAAATTAATATTCTTGATAGGAATTTCATCTTTATGGTTGAGACTTTAACAAATTTTTTGATTTTTTTTGTTAAGAATTTAACGGTTTATATGATTAATTATTAATAATGATATTAAATTATATTTAGTAATAATGTAATTAATAATATTAATTAATAATAATGAATTAATTTTTCTATAAATATCAAATATTGTTATTTAAAAAGAAAAATGTAGGACCCCATGTTTTTTTATTTTCTGAAAGTTGTGTTTTGCACAACTCATGAGTATAATTAGATAATTTCATTTGAATGAACTTTGATTAATTAATCTAAATTGGCAGGTATGAAAGGTATTTTAACAAGTGTAGTTATTAACGAGTAACCAATATTCATAACAGGCTAATCAACTACGTGGATCTTAAAAATTGCAAAAACCAATAATATAAATTTAATGATAGGTTCTGAAAGACAGGTTCTAATAATATCAATTAAAAGCATCTTAAGAGAATAATAAATTATAAAAAGTTTAATTAAAAATTATCATAAGCCTATTTATTTTGAAACTACAGAATAAAGAATTTTTGGAGATGATAAATCCTAGCTAAAACTCTGCGTGTGACATCAGTAACTTAAAATTTTTATTCTTAGCAAGAAATATTATTAAAACGATTTTTAATAACAATGAACATCATAAATCAAATCAAAGATCGTACACTGTCCCTCTAAAAATACGTTTCCACTAAATAAGGTTTTAGGCAAATGAATATTATTATTTCTCGAGGAAAAAGTATCAAGAACTGTCAAATATTATCGTAACTAATAAATATTTAAATAATAAGCCACCATAGTTCAACTTTTAACTCGCTGTAGTCACACTGAGTCCAGTGGACCCCAGGAAAACTGCGTCTTTATATCCTCGAAGAGACAGTTTAAAATGGAACTAATTATTTATAAAATAATTAATAATAATTATTGATTTAAAACTGACCTATTTGATTTTACGAGTTTTATGAAAAATATGTGACAAAAAAGTTTCTGTTTGGTATATAATTATAAAAAACAACTTTAGAAACCTAACATATATTAAATATCCGTATTTGTTTTTAAAAATTTTTATCAAGAAAAAAAGGATTGAGGATTTTGCAAAGTTACCAAAGTAATTGTAATCAAAATAATTTCCCCAACAGTTTTTACAAAAGTTATAGCATCGACTTTGTACAATGTATACAAAGTCCTTTATTAAGAGTTTAAAAAATTGTATATATAGTTGTTAAAAAAGAATCATTTTTAATACTTATATATAAAAAAAAGTCTTAGTTCCGTCGGAAAATTGTACTTTTCCTCGTGGAGTAGGTGTCCTGAAAAATGATTTACTTTTTTCGAAAATTTTTGGTCTGATAGTTGCCGAGATATGCAGCCACATATATGCCAATTTTTGTGCAAATTTAATTGGTCATAGCGTTGAAGTTTGAAGACGGGTCGTTGCTTGGAATTGTTTTTACAGTTTTTATGAATCAATAATAGGTGATAGTTTCGAACCCCAACTTAGAGCGAAATGGAACCTCATCTTGAAATTAGGGCCAACAAAATTTATCCCAGTGTTTTTACTGTGTTATAATTTCATTAAACAAAAATTTAAATTTTTATGACTAATTATTATTTATTTCTGTTTTTCATTACATTCAATATCTATATGTGCCCTGTGGCAGCGGCTGTAATTAATACTATACTTAGAGAATAAAAGGGAATGCAATGAAAGTTGTATAAAGTTGTAAAAAAACAAAACAAAAAAAAAACTTATAAAACGCATGATAAGGAAGTTTTTATTATTTAAGACTAACTTAAATTATGAATGAACTAAGCGTTTAAAAGTCAAATATTCAATTACGTTCAATATTACTTACATGTTTTCTCTTGATATTAAGTTTAAACATGAAATGATTGAATGGAATCAACATAACATTTAAAGTATTTATCGTAGAATTTGGGATTTGAAAAATTTGAAGTCGATGATGAAATTTAAACTAAACTTGAAAGAAAAAAACTCTGAGAATGTAAAATATAAATAAAAACTTAAATACAGAACATGGAAACTGTATTTTTCAAATTTCTATTATAAAAATGGTATGTAAGTTGTCGAATTAAGTGTTCACAAATGCCAAATTACTTGTGAAATTTGCATAAAGTTTAAGGAAAACTCTAAATTCAAGAAAAGAATTTAAAACTAAAAAACATAAAATGAAAGAAGCCTTTTTTGAATTTTAAGGAATAAAACTCGTACTCTAGTCGTAGAATTTCGTTTTGAAAGATACGATGTCTATAGTGAAATTTCAACTAAACTTCTAAAAAACTCTGAGATTGTAGAAGAGAAATATGAACTTAAATACAGAAAAGGTGGATTGTTTTTAATTATAAAAATTGTGCTCGAGACATTGAACCCAGTTTTCAGAATTTGGAAATTAGTCGTGAAATTCCAACATAACTTGTGAAAAAACTTCAAAAGCATTTCGGTCTCACCAAACTGTGCATGTGTATATCATACATAGAGTGAAACCCTTTAATAGCCCTCCCTTCTATATTCCTTCTGAGAATTGACGCCGCGCCGCAGGTTGGTGTAATAGGAGCTGCGCGAGGTGTGCAGGGGTACTCAAACAAAACCGAGCGGGCTATAATGAGTAATTTCCCACCCACCGTCAGCCCCAAAATCGGCGCTGTAGAAGAGTTTCACTGTATTTCAAACTGAACGTATTTAATACGTATATAGTACGTATTTAATAGCATCAAATGCAAAACGCAGCTGATTGGCCAAAAAGTGTATATTTGCATAAGCATCAAACATTTTAGGCCACTTGATTCTACGAGTATATATTTAAAAAACTGTGTTCCCTCACTCCACCCCGCTAACCCCTAATATTCTTACGACCTGTCCGGGATTCCAAAAAATATTTGTGAAAAATTTAGTTTCGATGGGTTAGAACCGCGAATTACCCCTCCCCTCTCCACTATTTTTCCCCTCTCTTCGTATGTCCCTCGTCCTTTACTTTTTTATATATTTCAAAAAAGGCCCCCTTCTCCATTCCATCTTCCCCCCCCCCAATTTCCATATGACCTTTTTGGGAGCCCAAAGAATAGGTGGGAAAAATTTGATGCTGATTAGTAAAAAACTACGGCTGTGTCCCACAGAGGGAGGAAAGGCACTTTTTCACAAAAAATGTGTAGAGCCTTTAATTTTGGTCCGATTTTCATTTTTTTAAATGAAGGTTCCTTAAAATCTGAAGAGCTTGACGCTACGAACTTTTGTCTCTTTTATTTGTTTATTAATCATTTTTCCACTCAGAGTATACAAAAACTGAAATTTTTTATGGATCAATTTTTTACGCTTTAATTAATGGTCAGGAAAATTTTATATTATCCTAAATTAATCTTGAGGGACTTATTTGTCAATTGTCAATTTCACAATTTCACAATTGTCAAATCGGTGAATTTTTGGTTACTAAAAGTTCTTCACATTGATGTAGGAAGGACATTTAATTACAAAAAACACCTAAAAGCTTATAATAACCATTGTTATAAACAATTCTTGTAGCAAAATATTAAAATTGGAGATTTTTCCAAATTATAATTTCCTTCAATCGCCATAACATCTTCAGGTATTCCCTAAAATAATAAATATTTAATAATATTTGATAAAATATAACAATTTGCATTTTTATAAACAAATTAGATGAAGAAATTCAAAATTTCGGCCCTTTCGCATAGAATTTTTTTTTGTACTGGAAATGTTGTAAGATTTAGTCTAAAATCGAAATATAAAAGAACCTTCACCCATTCGTTTACGCGATAAAAAGTATTTTATATCAAAGTTAATATGTTAAAAAATATATCGCGAGTAGGTGGCCTAAAAAATTTCAATTAAGGCTATGATTAATTCAGAATTCAAACATCATTTAAAAAAAAAGATGCAATCTTTCGCTTACGAAACAAACTATATACTAATCGATAATTTTATTTACTTAAAATTAATAATATTAGTCTATTAGAAAATTTATTATCATTAGTTTATTAACTTTTAATTTTTTAAACAAATGGAATTTGTTTAAATAATTTTTTCTCAAATTTGTCCATTCACCCGGCCCCTCAAAATTATTACTATTAGTCTAGTGGAATATTCAATAACATTGTTTCATCAATTCTTAATTGTTTGAACAAATAGAATTTGTTTTAAAAAATAACAATTAACTAACCAATGTTGTTCAATATTCCACTAGACCAATAGTAATACTTTTTATTAACAATTTAAAAAAAATTAAATTAATAAAAAAATGTTGATATATATGCTACTAAAGAAATCTTAATAATTTTGAATAAAACAAATTATTTAAACTAATTCCATTTGTTTAAACAATTGGAAATAATTGAACTAATGTTAATAAATATTCCACTAGACCAATAGTAATCATTTTGAAGGGAAAACGAATTTTATAAATAAAATTATTTAAACAAATTCGATTTCTTCAAATAATAAAAAATTAATTAACCAATGATAATAAATATTCAAGTAGGCAAATATTAATAATTGTAAGTAAAAAATACGAGAAGACAGTGTTGAAAGGGTTATTTCATAAGGAAATAGCATTTTTGGTTTTAAGGGAAGTTTTCAGGTACTCGTGGGGGTCTGTTAGATGCGTCAAATCCATATGTCTGGTACATGAAATTCTTCGTTGAATAATTTTCGACAAGCCTTTCCCATACCATTTTTTCAAACCCTGAAAAATTATTCGAAAAACTCAAAAAAGTGATTTTTTCCAAGTGATTTTTTCCCATGCATTTTACATGCGTTTTAAAACTCGACAACCGGAATTCAAAACAGATTCTCGCAGACAAAATTATGTCATAGTGTTCACAATAAAATTATCTTTATTTTGATATAAGGCTTATTGCGTAAATACATTGGTGTAAAATATCAGTATCGACTTACCTGTTTATACCTGCCAACCCAATAGCCATGATAGGAAAAAAATAGACAACCCAACGTTTGCATATTCTATAAGATTCATACTTTCAATGAGTAGAAATTTTTTTCCGTGAACGAACGATTACAATTTTTTTTAAAAGTCATTTTTGCATTTTTAATGTAATTTTTAATAAATGGAATTTGTTAAAATAATTTTTTTCGAAAATTCGTTCCATCCCTTAAAATTTTTACTATAAATCTAGTGGAATATTTAATAACATGGGTTTATTAATTTGTAATTGTTTGAACTAATGGAATTTGTTGAAATAATTAATAATAAATTAATCAATGTTGTCAAATATTCCACTAGACCAATAGTAATAATTTTTATTAAAAATTTTTGTTTTAAATAAAATTAATCAAACAATGTTTTAAATCTTGTAGACAACCTGCTCGGGATATATTTTTTAACATATTAACTTTGATACAAAATACTTTTTATCGCGTAAACGCATAGGTGAAGGTCGCTTTATATTCAACAAAAATTATTTCTATGCGAAAGGGCAAAAATTTTGAATTTGTTTATAAAAATTTAAATTTTTATGTTTTAACAAATATTCATAAATATTTATTATTTCAAGGAATACCTGAAGTCGTTCTGGTAATTGAAGGAAATTATAATTTGAAAAATCTCAAATTTTAATATTTTTCCAACAGAATTGTTCGTAACAATGGTTATTATAAACTTTTCAATTAATTTTGTGATTGAATGTCATTCCTACATTAATATGAAGCACTTTTATCTAACAGAATTTTTTTACCGATAATAATACTATTTGCTAAATATTCACAGAATTTGTTTATAACAAATAAATGGAATAATGAACAAATTATTTGCAATGTATGAGTCCTCAAACATTCATTTAAGACAATATAAAGTTTACCTAATCAGTTATTAAAGCGTCATAAATTGTTATGTACAAAATTTCAGTTTTTCATTACTTTGAGTGAAAAAATGATTAATAAACAAATAGAGTAGACAAAAGTTCGGAGGGTTAATCTCTACATATAAGTTAATGAACTTTAATTTTTTTTAAATTCCAGATTGGACCAAAATTGAAGGCTCTGGACATTTTTGACCGGAAAAAGTGAATTTCCTTCCACTGTGTGCCATACCCACCCTATCTTCACCCCTCTTACGTGACACCATACTCTCACGGCTATTTTGGATTATTGATTAAACAAAAGCTATTTTGCTGCAGGAATTTTTTAGAAGCAGCTAATGGGTTTGGGGTTTGTGGGTTTAAGGTTTGCGGCTTTGTGAATTTGGGATTTGTGGGTTTTTGGGTTTGTGGGTTTAGGATTTCTGGCTTGTGAGCTTGGCTCTGTAGATTTTAGCTCGATAAAATACACAAGAATAGCATAGTCATAACTATAGCACAGACACCTGCGTATTTTCTGGTCCTGTACAATTTTTAATATTTTAATTTTTCAAAATTGAATATCTTAGCGAAAAAAAAAGTTTAGGAAAATCAGCGGCATTTGAAAGGGGAAAATAATGTTTTTAAATGTTATATACAGTTTTTTGAGAAAAAAAGAAGCGACAGTCCATAACCTCAAATATAGGCCGAAATAACATTTTTTGCCCTTTAATTTAGAACATTTTAAAATTCTGACATGATAGAGTATATCCGAGTCCAGATTTGGATTCAGAGACCCAAAATTGACTGGAAATTACTTGTTTCATCTATTTTACAATTTTTAAGAAGGGTTGTTTTATCAGCAAACATTATTACAGGACATTTATTTATAAAACTTAATTTTGAAACACAAATCTCTTATTATTTTCAACCAATAACAACCTATCTTTGCTTAGTTAATACTTCACTGAATGAAGTGAATATTCATTTGCAACAATAATTTAATGAATTTTTTCTAAAACATAATATACCTATTTATTTTGAGATGATGAACCAGAATTTGAGGTACTGCATCCGAATTTGACGTCAAATTAGCACCTTATCCGATTAGTCCTACACCTTTAGAAAAAACGTTTTTTTTCGAATATATGATGGAAACACTTGCTTTCATTGTATATTTCAAGCTACTGAATTCAACAATGAAGTCAGATCAGTTAGATTACTAAAAAGTTCGTAACATAACCTCACAATAAGATTTTTTAAGCAAATAATTGTAGGCGAGCATAGTAATTTCGTGAATCTTGATGGCGTCGAACTCAGTTTTTAATTTAGATCAGCATAATAACGAAAAATAAGAATTGAATAATCTTGCTTCAACGTTGGAAAGAAAGGAGAAGAAGGAATAAAGTCAAGTGTCTATAGGAACAGAGGGCAGTGTTTTCAGAAATAATTTTATCTTAAGACCCTAATTCCAATATAAATATTCTTCACAGCAATTTAAATAATTAGGTGAATGAAATCCGACATTTGTCAATAAAGCAGTAAAAAATTTATAGAACATGAAGAACTGTCTTCAGTTTATTGCACAGATGTTTTTGGACTAAATGAAGTCTGAAAACCGTGCTATTGCACAACACAAAAGCATATGCATCGATCCCAAAAGCTCATTTAACAAAACTTAAAGAAGATTACAGCAATAACTATGAAAATCATATTGGACAAAATTAAACAAGAACAACATGAATGTCGAATTTGTGGAGATTTTAAAGTTCTTTCAATGATTTTGGTACAGCAGTCAGGAAATACGAAGCATCCTTGCTGCTTCTGTCTATGGGACAGTCGAGATCGTGGTAGTCATTATAAGAAAAAAATTTGCCCAAAAAGCATGTTTCTAGAACGGGGATCTGAAAATATCATCAATGACCTATTAACAGGAGCCATTGAAAGTCCTTCCACCTCACATTATAAATTTGGGTCTGGTGAAACAATTCGTAAAAGTTAACTGAATTGTTCGATGCTAGATTGAAAGAAGAAATATTCCTAGGGAACGCTAAAAGAACAAATCTGAAAAAGGAGGTTTCAAAAATTGTTAATTGTTTCAAGAAATTGAATGTTTTAAGAAATTTAAAGTTTCACATTTAATGAATTGAAAAAGTGAAAGGTTCCATGAAGATATAAAAGTAATGATCCAATGCCATCAAGAAAGATGGAATAAAAATATGATTGAATACTGCTGGATCTTGAAAAGAGATGCATCTAAAAAAAATATATGAAAAGGAAAATGCCACGAAGGTCTTTTGAATGCAAAAGAGTGCGTTAAAATAAAAAAAATAGCTGTCCTTGCATGCAACCGTAAAAGACTAACGCTAATTTTACTTACGAATCAGATTCAATGCTTCGGAATACATTATAATTTAATTCAATCCTGAAAAGTGTTGCTCAATTTTGTTCGAGCTTATGTTACGAACTTTTTAGTAATTTCGCTGATCTGACTTCATTGTTGAATTCAGCGGTTCGAAATCCATAACGATACACCAAATGTTTTCATCATATTGAAAATGCTAAAAGCTATATAAAGCTATAGGTGTGTTATGACACATTTGCTATTCGCAACATAGGAAAAATGATTGTGCGAATATTGCATGGGAACGATTAATCAAAGTTTTATAAAATGAACGTTGTTAGACTAGAATAAGTCGTGTGGTATGAAAAATGTTGGGTTGCAACGCTTCATAGTAATTTATGTTATCACTGATAATAGTATGATATTAGTACTTCCAGTATCACACGGTAAACCTTTCAACCTTTCTTCTATGCAACATTAGTTTGTACACATTCTGAACGTATTTTATGCACATTTTACGCCGGATACTACTATATCAAATGCTTTGTTTTGTGCTGAGTCTTTTCACGATCAACGATAACCTTACTATGAATGCGCATGCAGATTTGCATAATAGAAAAGGCATGTCTTTAATTAACCATAATTAGTTAAACATTCACGAACACTTGATTATTTATACTTCATTTTTTTCCTTGTCTACAGGCCTTGTCCCTTGTCTCAAGTCACTTTTAGTCACTTTTTTGCAAGTCACTGATGCAAATTCAAAAGATTAATGTAAAATAATTATACTAGAAAATTGTTTTATTTCATAGCATCTGTTATTTAAAATAATTAAAAAGAAAAGCAAGGACGATATTGTTGATAATTGACATAAATTTATGTTTTTGCGTCAGAATTAACATGTAATATATTTGTGTAATAAATAGACAGTTAGAACGATGCATTTTTGCTTAAAACTACATAATCATTAGGGAAAAATTTATTATAACATAAAGCTGTTCATAATTGTAACTTTAATTTTTAAAATCAAAATCAAATCACTTTTCCTTTATATAACCAATTTCCGGTTAAAATATCCACATTACAAAAAATTTTTTTATTATTATTATACTATTTTCGGGAAAATATACTTTTTCCAAGTTTTTTTTAGGAATTGAAATGTTTAATTATCAAAAACCCATATAAATTCATGTGAATATTACATTTTTTACACATATAAAAAAATACAAATTTAGATTTTTTCTTGACTTCTTAACAATTTAAAATGGAATTTTAAATTTTCATAATTATTGAATTAACAACAGAAAAAACTACAACTTATATTTTTTTTCTATATTTTTAAGTGTTGAAAATTCAGTTTTTAATTTTCTTTAGTCCTCAATATTCTTCATTTTTCAACAGTCAAATTTTTAACTGCTATAAAATTATGAATCTGATTAAAAATTTATAGAATTTTTGATAAAAATATCAGTGTCTAACGAAGAACATAAACGTAATCTGAAATTCTTTAAGCTTGTAAACTTTATTATTCGAAACAAAAATCATTGGATTCAATTGTAATGATTTTTTTTAAATATCCATTTCAAGCTGAAAACAGCAAAATAGCCTAAAGTTGTTAAAAAGTGGTAAATATTCATGGAAATCTGTTCTTTTTAGGTACCAATAAATACCGATGAAAAATACTACCATAAAATAAGAACAAATTTTTACAAATTATAAATCTTGTTTTGGATATGAATTTTTCTGAATAATTTTGATGCAAAAAACGTTAATATAACTTTAATTGTTCCTAAACAGTCAATCCTCTTTTAAATCTATTTGCAAAACTGTTAGCATGACTTACATTGTATAAAAAATTTTTTCTTGTTTTAAAATATAAATATTTTTTACTAAAAATACCTATTTCTGAGTAAAAATACCTACTTCTCGTGTAAAACGCCGACATAGCCTAAATTAAAAGAAAATTGTAAATCTTCTTTCAAATATAATTTTTTGTAAATTAAGAATATCAATTTCATATCTGGTTTAAATTGTAAAGCTTTTTGTTTAGAAATACCAATTTTCGATATAAACCGGCCGAAATTGGCTTTCCAATTTTTGTTTTTGTTTAAAAAGACAACAAATAGGAACAGAATACGAAATTTTTCAAGCTTTTAAATTCTATTCCTTTAAACAAAAATCATTGGATTTAAATATAATTATTTTCTTTGAAAATTCATAGTTTCAGGTGAAAACACCAACATAACCTCAAGTTGTTAAAAATTGTAAATATTCTTTAAATCCTAAAAATTTTGTATCAAAAATACGAATCATTTCCAACGAAAAACACTAACTCAATATAATATGAAATTGTCTAGAATTTTAAATCTTTTGCGAAATCTGATTATTTTGATCAAAAATAATTAATTTTATGTGAAATACGTGAATATAACCTAAAACTGTTGTTAACTTTTTTTCTAATATAATGATTTTTTTACAACAAATTTCGTTTTTGGTGTAAAATGCTAAGTTTTGAACTTTATTTAATACAGCAGTTTTGTAAAATTCAAAAAACGATTTTTTAATGAAAAACACCAAAATAATTTAAAAATTTTAAAAGATTTAAAATATTTCCAATTTTATTGATCATTAAAAAATGCTAATGAAACTCAAAAAAACTAATCTAATGCTTTAAAAAAGTATTTTAATACATTATTTCAAAATGATTAAAAAAAATTAAGCTAATCAAAATCTAATGATTTTGATTTAAAAATGTTCATTTTCAGCAAGAAGTGCTAATTAAACCGAAAAACTAATCTAATGATTTAAAACATTATTTTAATCAATTATTTTTAAATGATAAAAAAAAAAGAATCTAATTGAAATCTAATGATTTTAATTTAAAAAGATTCATTTCCAATAAAAAGTATTAATGGAACCGAAAAAATTTCCTTATTGTTGATGAATGACCTTAGCCTCGAATTTAGCTGTGCAAAAGTATTTTACAAATTTAATTATAAATTCACTTCAAGTAATGAAAAGCCAATTACGTTTTCAACACTTTTTTCAGATACAAATTTACTATAGTCACTTTTTGTATGCAAAGGTCAGTTTAGTCACTTTAATCCAACTTATTTAAAATTTTATTTTTAAACAATTGAAAAACTTTTTTCTGGAAAATTCATATCTTTTAGGCCCAAAATTATACTATTTTGTTGAAGATTCGCATTTTGGGCTTGAAAATTCACCTGTTTGGTTGAAAATGCACCTGTTTTTGGCTAAACTCTTTCTTGGCTGAAAATAAACTTTTTGTTATAAATTAATTATTTCGGGATTAAAAGTCAAATTTTTTTAAAACCTTTTAGGTTTTAGCTTGAAAGCTCAACTTTAAAAAGAAATATAAAATATTTTAGTTGAACATGCAACTACTATTTGGTTGAAAATTCAGCAGTACTAATTTCAAATGGCCTTTTTTTGTTGAAAATTCATCTTTGCAGGATTGAAAGCTAAAGGCTTTTAAAAATATTGGATTAAATTAAACTCTAGCTGAAAATTAATCTTTCTTGGTAGAAAATTAACATTTTTGTTAAATACTCATCTCCTTGCTGGTAAAAATTAATTCTTTTGTGTTTAAAAATGTAACTGTAAAGTCATAATTATTAATTATTATTATTAATAATAATAATGTTATTATTATTATTATTATTATTATTTATGACGCTATCATTTATCATTATTAAATATTCGTCTTGTTTGATTGAAAAATTATATTCTTGGCTGCAAATTAACGTTTTTGGTTAACAATTTATCTATTTTATTCAGAACTCATCTCTTTTGTCAACATTTCATTTTTTTTAGATAAAAATAGAACAATTTGGTTGAAAATTAATAATCTCTTGTGATTTAGGTTTTAACTATTTGGTTCAATATTCGTCTTTTTTGAAAAATTTATCTCTTTGTTTAAAATGTAAAACATTTTATTTTTGGTTGAAAATTGATCTTTTTTAATAAAAAATACAAAATTTCTCCAACAAATAATATAATAATACAACACACACACACATGCGCGTGTGTGTTGTGTGTATGTATGTATGTCAATCTCTAATAATACAAAACGAATGAATTTTCAACAGGAGAAAATGAGATTTCAACAAAAGAGTTGTAAAAATTCAGTTTTAACCAAAAAAGGGAGGTTACGACAAAACAATGAAGCCCTTAGACAAGGAGTTGAATTTTTAGTGAAAAATAGAATATTTAATACTTCAACAAAAAAATTTTAATTTTTTTTTTAACAATTGAATGTAAATGAAAAAAAAGGAATTTTCAAGAATTTTCCAAGTTAATTTTCAAGTTAAATTTTCATTGAAAAACATATATTTTCAATTTCTAAAAGTGAATCTTCTATAAAAATAGATGAATTTTCTATCAAATGGTTAAATTTTCTACGAAAAAGTTGAATTTTCAAAAAAAAAATTGAATTTTTGACCAAATAGTTTAATTTTGTACCAAATTGTTGAACTTTTTATTTTTTTTGGTAAAAAAATAAAGGCGTCAAAAAAATTATATTCAGAGGTTCCGCAAGCCCCGTGAGCTTTTACACGTATTTCCCATTAGAAAAAAATACGCTTTCGTGCATTTTATTTGTCAAGTTGAAACTCGGCATAAGTATCTCTTTAAAATTAGCTATAGAATACGAATCAATAACTGCTTTTTAAATATCAACCCAATAAGTCTTGTTTATAGGGTCCCATAAAACCTCATAAGTGAAGAATTGAGTATTAAAATTAATACTTTATATTAATAAGTAGATGTTGAAATAAATAGTTGAAACAATTAATTATTGTTTATAGCAATTTTATTTTAGAATAAAGTTCGAAAATCGCGGTTTTTTCTGAATTTTTCAATTTGTTTTTAACTTTTCGCTCAGAGCAAGACAATAATAAATTAAGTTTTAAAAAAATAATTGCTTAAACGATTTTTTATTATTTATAACAATATTCGCTCAGAATAATGCTACAAAGTTTGAGTTTTTTTTTCAATTCTTCACTTTTTGTCTAACATTCAATCAGCGTGAGGTAATAATTATTTTGTAATAACCAAAACAATTGTGTTAGCAATTATTATAATTTTTAATAATGTACTCTTCAAATAATGCCAGAAACTTCAAGTTTTTCTAAAATTTTCCACTTTTGGTCTACATTTAATTAGAGCAAGGTAATAATTTAATTTAACAAAAATAATGTAAACAATTTAATATAATTCGTAATAATCTTCTCTTTGAATAATGCTAGAAAGTTGCAATTTTTTTAGAATTTTCCATTAAATGTCTTCTTTTTAATTAAAGTGAGGTAATCATTAATTCTAATAAAAAAATACTTGTTTAAACAATCTATTTCAAATAATATTCTCTTTCAATAATTCTAGAAAATTGTGAGTTTTTATAAAATTTTACACTTTTCGCTACTTTTAAGTAGTGTGACGTGATAATTAATTAAAATTACGAAAAATGATTGCTTGAACAATTCATTATAATTCTTAATGATATGCTCTTTGAATAATGCTGGAAATTATCGGGTTTTCCTACAATTTTTACTTGAGTCTACTTCTAATACAGAGCGAATTAATAATTAATTAATTAATTAATGGACGTTAACACAAATAATTTTTTTAACATTTTATTATTACTAATAATAATATTCGCTCAGAATAATGCTAGGAAGTTGAGGTATTAATTATGTTATATTTTTATTAAATTTCATTACTTATTACCTGACTCTAAGTGAACGGTGTACAAGAAGTATAAATTGTTGCAAAAATTATTTTTGTAACTTGAAATGATTATTAGATCACTCTAATTGAAAAGTGCACCAAAAGTAGACAATTTTAGAAAAAACAGCTACTTTTTAGCATTATTAGGAGACAATATAGCTATAAATAATATAAAATGTTTTGAACAATTATTTGTGTCAAGTTTAATTTATTATTGTCTCGCTGTAACTTAAAAATTAAAAACCAATTAAAAATTCAGAAAAAATCACGGCTTCATAATAGAAAAATTAGATTTTGCGAGTTTTTGCTATCAATTAAGATCTTTTTCGGTTTTTAAATAAAAATTGTTTCTAATACATTAAATGCTACATTCTATTGAGAATTAGATGTTTAAATAATCGTTATGAGTTACATAATAATATTAATAAGAAGTATGATAGAAAGTTGCAATTAAAAAAAAAAACACTTTTTGTCCACTTTCCATGTATGTATGGTGAAGTAATAACTCATTTAAATAATGAAAAAGAAATATTTAAACAATTTTTTAACATTCTATCTGTAAATAATTATAGGAAATTGCCCGTTTTTCTGAAATATTCAGCTTTTTGTCCACTTTTCACTTAGAGCGAGGTAAAAATGAATGCAATTCAACAAACTTAACTGCTTAGAAAAATTATAATTTTTTACAACAATCTTATTCTATAGTAATGCTCAATACTCGCGGCTGTTTTCTGAAATTTTTTATTTCATGTCAACTTTTTACTTAATGAGGCTTACTACTTTTAAAATGAATTTTTTTGATAGAAATTCAAAAAGTTTATTGCGAACTGCTTGGTTAAATTGATATCTGTTTCGGTAAAAAAAAAACTTTTTTGTTCAAAATTGAGCACTTTGCCTAAAATTTTTTTTCTTTCTTGACTACAAAATGTTATTTTATTGAACATTCGGCGATGTAGTTTGAAAGTGTATCTCTATGATAGAAATTTCATCTTTTTTGTCAAAAATACAACTGCTTGTATAAAATTATTTCTGTTTTATTTAAAAAAATATTGTTTTATAGAAAAATCACATTTTCAGGTTCAAAATGCAACTATTATGTAGAAAATTCGTAATTTTGGGTAGAAAAATTTATAATTGAGTAGAAAATTCAATAATTTATTTGAAAATTGAACTACTTTGTTAAAAAATCATTTATTTTTTTAAAAATGAACTATTTTGATGAAAATTCGGTTTCTTTGTTTGGTTAAAAATTACTTTTTTAACTGAAGATTTATCTATTTTATTTTTGATTGAAAAATGATACTTTTTAATGGAAAATTCAACTATTCAGTTAAAAATTCTTGCATTTTGTTAAAAGTCCGTCCTTTTTGGTAGCAAATTAATTTTTTTTTATTGAAAATCTATCTATTTGGAAAGTTGTACTTTTTTGGGAATTTTTTTCATTGTTTTGGCTTCTCAGTTATAAACTAATAGGAAATTAACAATAGAAAATCAGATTATGGAAAATCTCTTTCTTCTTTAATTATATATTCTTTTGAAATGACACAAACATTTTGGAAAATTCTATACGGATAATTTTAAATGTATTTACTAAAAGCCTTTTTATTTGAATTAATATTTGAATAATATTTGTTTCTAACTAAAACGATAAAGAAAACCTAAAAATTGGTAGAAAAATTTTAAGATTTTTAGTATTAGCTTAAGATATATTGGCTTTAAATAATATTAATTTGTTTAAACAAGTATGTCTGTTATATGGTATTCATAATTACCTCGCTCTAAATAAAAGGTTGACGAAAAGTGGAAATTTAAAAAAAAGCTGCAACTATTTATCATTGCTATAGAAAAATATACTTATAAACAATAATAAATTGTTTAGAAAATTATATTTATTACATTTCATCAACTATTCTCATACTCTAAGTAAAAATTTGACAAAAAGTTGAAAATTTTTGAAAAAAAAACTAGAAACCTTCTAACATTCCTTAAAAAGAATATTGTTAAAAATAATAATATAAATTGTTTAAACAATTATTTTTGTTAAATTTGATAGATTATTGTCTCTATTTCACTAAAAATTAAAAAATATGTAGGAAATTTCAGATTAACCCAAGACTTTCTAACATAATTCTAAGATAAAAACGCGATAAACAATGTCCAAATGCTTAAACAATTTATTTAAATATCCATTTTATTAGGTAACAGGTAGGCTAACTTGTAAAAGGTAACCGTACTTTTATCAGGTAACAGTTAGGGGGGGGGGGGATTCCAGACAATTTGTTATGATTTTTTACGGTAGGAGAAAGAGGGTCCTTCACTCATGTAAACCATTTTTTTGAATTTGCAAACACTTTCATCTGAAGATTAACTTTTTAGTTATAAATCTTATTATTTGGTGTAAAATTGAATAATTTTTTTCAAAAAGACATCCTTCTTGCTTGCAAATTTGACAGTTTTGTTTTAATTCGTCTTTTAAAAGAAAAATATTTTTTCCGAAAATTTGTCTTTTTTCTTTAAGAGTTCAGCTTTTTTAGCTTTTTCAGTATTGTATTAAAAAGTAATTTGAAATCTTTTTGAATAAAAATTAAACTTTTTTGAAAATGTGTCTTTTTATTTAAAAAATTAACCTGTTTTAGTATAATTTTCATTTTTCATTTTTCTTTGGGTGAAAGTTAAACTTAAAAAAAATGGTCTCTTTTAATTCAAAATTCATCTGTTTCAGTATCAATTTCATCTTTCTTGTATAAAAATGCAACTATTTGGCAGAGAGTTCAACTATTTTGTGAAAAAATCATACTTTTTGGTTAAAAAAAATATTTTTTTTGCATGTAAATTCATTTTTTTCGCAGAAACTTATTTTTTGTTGTAAAATTTCTATTTTGATTTCAAAAAGTCAAAAATAAATCTGTTTTGGGTGGAAATTGACCTATTTAAACATTTAAAAAGATTGAAATTCATCTTGTCAAACAGAAATTTCATCTTTAATGATAAAACTGTAACTATTTGTTAGAGAATTCATAGTTTTAATAAAAAGTCTTTTTTTTTTTTATTAAAAATTCGATTTTTTGGATTGAAAATTGAATTTTTACTGTAGACACTTATTCCTTGTTAAAAAATTTATGTTTTGATCGTGAAAAGTTTACTCAACTGTTTTTAAACCGAAAATACAAGTCTTTATTGAAAATTTATGTTTCTAATTTAAAATTTAAATTTTGGAGTTTATTTAATGAAAATGCAACTTTCTGGTTAAACACTTTTCTTCTTTGCTTCAGTATTGAACTATTCTGTTCAAAAGACTTGTTTTCATCACTTTTTTAAGAAATCATTTTCTTCTGGAAGATTTATATTTTTGGTTGAAATTTCATGTCTTCGGTTTAAATTTTAACTATCTTGTTCAAAATTATCATATTTAACGGATAATTTCCCTACTTGGGCAAAGGATATATTACATTGTTAAGAATTTATTTTTTTGATTGAAAGTCGAAAATTTAACTGTTTAGTCGAAAAGTATTTTTTGGTTTAAAATTAATTTTTTAACTGAAAAATGTAACTTTTTCATTTTTGAATGATTGATCTTTTTTAGTTCAAAATTCTTCTTTTTTAGTAAAAAAAATCATTTTCTTGGTTTGAAATTTCCTGTTTTTTGGGTAAAAATGCATCAGTTTCGTGGAAAAATAATTATTTCTAAAGTCATATTTTGGTTTAAAAATTAAATTGTTGTACAGAAAATTCGTCTTTTGGTTTGAAGGTTAAACAATTTAGATAAACTTTAATTTCTTTCTTGAGTTAAATATTTTTATTTATTGAAAATTTGTCTTTTTGGTTTAAAAATTTTTTTGGTATAAATTTCATCTTTTTGTATTAAAATATAAACTATGACTCTTTTTTGTTGGGAATTTATCTTTTTAAGTCAAAAATTCAACTTTGATGTCTAAAGTTTGATTTTTTTTATAAAAATTCAAGTATTTTGTTAAAATGTAATCTTTTATTGTAGAAAATACATTTTTTGGTTAAAAATAAATTCACAAATATAAACATTTTGAATCTGTATCTGAAATACTGTTTTATTCCGTTTGTAAAAGATTCCACGTTAAAAATATAACAAGAACAAAATGCTCGTATTCGAATAATAATGATCAAGGAAAATGAAAAATTAGTCCAGAAAAAACAAGGGAGTTTTGAAAATAAAGTTCTCGGAAACCCTGCTTAATTCTGCTATGTAGCAATACCTGGCAAAAAATTTCTGGAAAATAAAAATTATGTACAGTAAGAGGGGGGGGGGGGTAGTTTTTTACGTTTTTTATAGGAGCGTGGGGGCAGGGTCTTTGAGAAAGCCTATAATTTGTTACGTAACTTAAGTACGGCCCCTTATGGAGTTTTTCGTGATCCTGTAAAATAGATTTATGGAGGTTCTATTCAAAAATTAATTTTTGTTTAATATTTTATTACTGGTTGTGAAGAAAAATACTGAATTTCATCTCGATTCACGTAAGACAAACGATTCTGAATAAAATATACAAAAACTGTTAACTTTATGGGACCTGAGGAACATCTAAATATATTTTTTTCTACAAAACACATTTTTTGTGTGTATTTGAATGCATGAAAATTCGAAAAATAAATTCTTCAATGCATTTTTGAACTGCCCTGCTCTCGAAACATATTATATTGATTTACCTTTCTTTTATCGTGTTATGTTGAGTTTTGTTATACCACACTTTGTTTAGTTGTAATGACATGTAACGCTTGTTTTTAAAGTTAATGAAATGTTACAGTAACGGTAGTTTGTGAAACAAACGATTACAGCAGAGATTTGCAACTACCGTATGATTTCGCTTCGCGTACTAATGCTATCTTAAGAAATCAGAGAACATAATATGTGTAATAGTTTATGAGGAGAGAGAGAGCGAGAGTTTGATAGAAGCAGGAATTAATGCCAGGAAAAGGCAGAGAAGGGGGCCTAATATGTCGGCTTCATCAAGCGAGTGTGCGTACCGTGAAAGTTTCTGCGTTTTGAAAATCGTTCCGGTTGAAGGAATATTACTTCATCTGGACCAGATAATTTTTTCCATCAATAATGTTCGCTAATCATGCGTAAAAATTATCTCAGCAAAAATTCTTTGAAAAATATTTCTCACTTTCGTAAAGTCGACATTCTACTATGTTTCGGATCTAGAGCAAACTTTTCCTAGATAAGGGACATTGCTATGATAATAATTTCCTGTTTGTATTTAATTTCTCTCATTTGCATGATGCATTTTTTTTATCAAAAGTTTATGCAGTTTACTCACATTTGACTGATTTCGTATTCACTATGAGTTCACTGAAACTGTTGAACACACAATAGTTAGCACAATGAAAAAAAAAGAGAAAACAAATTTCACTCAATGATCAATTTTGATCAATGATCATTTCACTTTTTTCACTTGAGTAACCTGTTATAACTTCGGAATTTGCACTAAATTCCTGAATGGATTGTAGGCAACAATCCTTAATTGCAATCACTAATTAATTGATTAATTGTCGAATCACTTTTTTCTTCACGATGATGAAACATAATCACATTCTTTAGATCAGATTAGGTTTGATCTTGGTGGAGATTTTTATTGAAACGTCGAGAATTTTGGTGGGAGTGGAGTCTCTTTTGTTGGATGATTATTGGCCTGGCTGGCGCGAGAGAGTGTCTCTTCTCATGGACGCTGCTCATGCTTTTATATGAAGCTGGCTTCCAGGACCCTGAATCGTTTGTTGTATGCCCTTCCACGAGAAGCTATTGTACTTTTCTGAATATTGGTATCGGTTCCCATCAATTTTAATTTACGACTTGCTTTCTGTGCACCCTTTTAAACGGCTCTTTATTCAGAATAACTAGAATACTGTCCTTGTAATTAAAAAAAAAACTCGGAAATATTTTTTTTAAATTTGAAAAAAATTAAAAAATACACCTTAAAATTATTTCCGGATGAACTATTCATCAAGGTAGAAATAAATTTCACTATTTGCATTTGAATTGAATTTTCTTGAAGGACCATTTACCCTGATTTCTGGATGATTTGTCACATAAATTTATTAAATTATTTGGTTTTTATATCAAAATTTTTATTTTTAGTTTTTAAGAGTAAGGAAAATATAACATTTATGTTCATGATGAAATTGAGTAAAAACGGTTAATTTTTGCTATTTATATTAAGAAAATTTAATTCTCTTTTATATTTATTCTATAATATGGCTTAAAGGGTATTTAAATCAATTCTTGCTTGAATCATCCTATACATTTTCTAGTCAATTTAATTTTCGATTATCTCGAATAGCGACTAAAAAGTCTTTTTTGGTTTAAAATTCATCTTATTTTTTTTCCTTTAAAGTGTGAATAATCGTTTTAATTTTTTGTCTAAAAATTATTTTCTTTTGTTAAGCATTAGGTTTAAAATTCCTTTCAAATATTAAGCATTTGGTTAAACATTATATATATTTTTTAGAAATTAATCTTTTTTTGGTAGAAAATTAATCATGATGGTTCAAAAATAATCTGGCTGGCTTAAAATTTATCTTTTTGCTTGAAAATTTGTTTCTTTGTTGGAAATTAGTTTGCTTATTTAATTGAAAATTATTTTTTTTTAAATACAAATCTAACTATTCTACTTTTTGTCAAAAATGTATCCTTTTTTTTATAAAAATTTAATCTTTTTTGTTGAAAATGTATCTATTTGGTAGGTAACTTTTTTTTACTGAAAATTGAAACATTAAAAAATTAAATTTTTTCAATCAAAAATTCATCTATTTTCTTAAAAATTTGTCTTCTTTCGGTACAAAGTTCATCCCTTACGTTAAAAATTCAACTATTTGGTTAAAAGTCCTTTTTTGTCCATTTCGATGAAAATTAATTTGACTTATAAAAACTCATTTCTCTAACAGAAAATTGAACTATTCTATTTTTGGTTAGAAATTGATCTTTCTCAGTTGAAAATTCATTGATTTTGTTGCAAATTTGTCTTTTCTTGGTAGCAATATAACCTTATTGGTAGAAAATTCAACTATTAGTATGAATTTAGTTGATTTACTTAAAAACTTATTGCTCTAACTGAAAATTAAACTATTCTATATTTTGTTGCAAATTTATCTTCTTTACGTGAGAATTCATTCACTTTTGAAAAAAAATGTCAAAACAAAAATAAAAAAGTTAATATTTAACAAAATAAAATCAAAGTTTGAACAAAAAAGTTAGATTTTCAACCAAAAAACAAAAACTAAAAAATTTAACAAAGTAGGTTAGCTTTCAGCCAAATAGATAAATTCTCAACAAAAACGGATGAACTTTTAACTAAAAAGTTGAATTTTTAACAAAAAAGATTAATTTTCCACCGAGAAGATTAATGTTTTACCAAAAAAGGAAATATATTTGAAAATTCATATTTTTTCGTAGTGAAAACTGATCATTTTTATTTATTAATTTCTTTTTCTGGTCACTTCTTGACTTAAAAATCTTTATTTGTCCAAAATTTACCTTTTTGATTTTTAAATTAACCTTTTTCATAGAAATTTCATACTTTGTTTGCTAAAAGTGCAACGGTAACATTTTTTGTTGATAAATCATTAATACAGGTTATTTGGTTATAAATGTAACTGTTTGATAAAAAATTTATTTCGTTTGGTTAAAAAAATTCTTTTTTTGGTTTAAAAATAAACTTTTTTTGATGAAACATTTGACTTTTTAGTTTTAAAATTAAACTATTTTGTTGATAATGCAACTGTTTTGGTTATCGTTTAATCTTTTTGGTTTGAAAAGTTGATTATTTGGTTGACAATTAATCTCTTTTGGTCGAAAATCCAATTGCTTTGTTGAACATTCTTATATTTGGACAGAAAATTAGTCCTTGTGGATTAAAAGTTCTTCTTTTTGTGTTAAAAATGGAATTTCTATCTAAAAAATCAACTAGTTCATCACAAATCAAATTATTATGTTGAAAATTGAACTATTTTGTCAAAAAGTGATCGTTTTTGGTCGAAAATTCAAATTTTTGTGTGGAAAATTTCGTCTTTTTGGATTAGAAACTTATTTTTTTTTTTGGTTGAAAAGTAATATCTTTTTGGTTTAATTAAGCAAAACATTTTTTCAGTTTTTTAAATTTTAATCAGAAATTGTTTTATTTTGTTTATAAAATATTCCATAGTAAAATTTTTACAAGAGTAAAATTCTGCTATTTGAATATTAATGGTCAGGAGAAAAAAAATTGGTCATAGAAAAATCAGGAAATTTTGAAATTGCTGTTTATTGGCTACCCTGTAATGGTATTTCTATATTTAATTCTCTAGGACGGAAAAGCCCTCTAAGGGGCAAGTCATACATAATAATATTATACCATTAGGCCAAATCCCTTTAGGGGTAAAATTGACTCACCTAGTTCCAGCCAAGGATTAGGGGGCCCTTATGATAAAAGTAAAAAAGGAAATTGTACGAGGCCGCCGATTAATCTCTCTAGCAAGTTTTGTGATTCCAAGGAATTTTCCATTTATTTTAATAAATTAAAAGGATTGCAAAAAATTTGAAATATTTTAGGGTGTATTAAAACATTTCATGGAATTTTCAATAAGTTGATGGGATTTCACAGGATTTCGAATATTTGATGGTTTTCAAAAAGATTTAAAGGAATTTTTAATACATTCCTATAGTTTGAAGGGATTTTAAAGGATTTTAAAAATTCTAAGGTATTTTTAAGAACTGCAGAGAATATTCCAAAGCTTTAAATTTTTTTAGGGCTTTCAAAAGATTTAAAGCGACTTTTGAAGAATTTAAAAGAATGTTCAGGAGTTCAAGAAATATAATTATATTCCATGAAATTATATCATATAATAATGAAAATTCATATTTTTTTGGTAGAAACTTAATCTTCTCTATGCAAAATCATGCCTTTGGTTAAACATTTAACTGTTTGATAAAAAATAATCTTCTTTCCAGAAAATTTATCTCTATTCTTGAAAATTAATTTTTTTGTTGTTCGAAACGAACATTTTTTGTTGAAGATTTAACTATTCTATTTTCAATCAAAAATTTATTTTCAAGTTGAAAATTGATGTATTTAGTTAAAATTTCGAGTTTGTTGCTGAAAAATTAATATTCTTACTTGTTAATATATATCTGTAGTTATTAATTGAACTATCTCGGTAAAAAATTTAATATTTCGTCCAAAACTCCGTTTTTTTATATTAAAAATTAATTTTTTCACTAAAAATATAAATATTTCATTTTTTATAAAAAAGTTGTAAAAAAAAGTAGTGTAAAAAAGTAGTAAAAAAAATGAAAGTTTGTCTTTTTAAGAAGAAACTTAATCTTCTTCTTGTTGGAAACTCATCTCCTTGTAGGAACATTTTACTATTTTCTTGAAAATTCGTTTTTTAGGTAAAAACTTGATTTTTTAAATTTTAAAAATAGTTATTTAACTTATAGTTAAAATTAAGCTATTTTATTGGAAATGTATCTTTTAATAAAAATTTCAACTACTTGATTAAAAATTATTATATTTTGTTGAAAATCTATCTTTTTTGGCAGGAAATTATTCTTCTAGGTTGCAGATTTATGTTCTTGATTGAGCATTTAATTATTTGTTTAAAAATTCAACAAAATTTTCGAAATAGTCCTTTTTTCCGTTAAAACTGCAACTACTTTGTTAGATAATTAAACTGAATGGTTTTCAATTAACTTCTGTTGATGAAAACACTTGTATTTTGTTGACAATGCGTATCATTTGTAGATATTTATTTTTTCCTTTCAGGTGCATCATTTTAGTTAGAAACTCATCTCTTTAGTTGAAAATTTAACTATTTGTTTTAAATGAACTTTTGTTTGAAAATCTATTTTTGATTGTAGATTCAAATATTTGTTAGAAAATCCATGTATTTTTCTGAAAATTCGTCTTTTTTGTTAGAAAATTAATATTCTAGAGTGAAAATTTATTTTTTTAGATAAAAATTCAACTATTTAGTGTAGATGAAGCACTGGAGATGGTTTCTGCCGAAACCCGAATCGCTAATCGGAAATTGGCCTAAAACGGATGATGCTTATGAAAATCCACAGTTTTTGACTAATCGTCATGAAATTTGGCACACATATTCTTTGGGCTCCCGGACAGGTCGTAAGAATATTGGGGTA
>NC_046660.1:43964287-43966437 GCF_010883055.1 Belonocnema kinseyi
GGGGGGGGGAGTTTTTGAAATATATAGACTCAAGCAGACTAAAACATATGATGCTTATGGAAATCCCTTTTGTGAAAATTGGCACCAAATTTTGCAGACATATTTTTTGGGGATTCTATGCATGTCATAAGAGAACGGGGTGCATACAAAGGGGTGAGACACATGAGAGGAGCAAAGCCACAGCTTTTGACCAATCGGCATCAGATTTTTCAAACATATTATTTGGGTTCCCGGACAGGATGTAAGATTATTGCGGGGGGGGGGGGGCACGAGGGGGGCCACAGCCGCAGTTTTCGACCAATCAACAGAAAATTTTTTACGCTCATTCTTTGGGCTACCGAACAGGTCGTAAGATTATAAGAATAGAAGATGGAAGGGAGAGGGGGGCAGTTTTTGAAATCTATTGTATTAAATTACAATTTTTTGATTTTTTTTTGCAAATTCTATGGGATTTTCGGGACAAATTTAAAAAATTCTGAAAACTGGATTCGATGACTATAGTACAATTTTTTAATTAAAAGAAATTACTATTTCCCGTGTAAAAATTTCCCCGGTTGGCCCTGGCTGGGTTTCATGGACAGGAACCGGGCGAGAGCCGGTCGGGCTACATTTTTCTCGAATCACGTAGTCTGGGGCCAGCCGGTTACTGGCCGGGCCAACCCCGGTTATATCCGATGGTCGGGAGCCGGCTGGGCACTCGTCAGGTTAATGTTTTTGTAGAAATTGCATATTTCGCCGGATTACCCGACCAGATCCCGGCCGGTATTGAATCCGGGATCCGACCAGTTTACCGTGAAGTTTTAGGCCGGATCCCGGCCGGATTCCCTGACCAGCGCCCGGCTTAAAGCGGGGCTATCCGGCTGGGACCCGGCCGGATTCCTGATTGGATTCCTACACGGGTTTCTGTATCTGAGTTCATATTTCTATTTTACCTTCGCAGAATTTAGTCCAAGTTTACTCCAACTTTCATTGTAAATTTCGCATTTTTCAAAACCAAATTCTATGACTTGAGTACGAGTTTTACGATTTAAAATTCAAAAACGCCCTTTTAATTTTACGTTTCTTGGTTCCTAATTCTTTTTTCGCATTAAGAGTTTTCTTTAAGCTTTGTAAAAATTTCACAAGTAATATGAAATCTATGGAAGCTGAATTCGACAACTGAGATGCTATTTTTAAAATCAAAATTTTTAAAATACAGTTTCCGTGTTCTTTATTCAAATTTTTATTTCTATTTTACTTTCTTAGAGATTTTCCCAAGTTTAATTCAAATTTTATTATCGACTTCGAATTTTTCATACTCAAATTCTACGATAAATACTTAAAATTTTATGTTGCGTCTATCCCAGTATTTGCATGTTCAAACTTAATTTCAAGAGAAAACATGTAAGTAACATCAAATGCAATCAAAAATTTGATCTCCAAATGCGTAGTTCATTCATAACTCAGGTTAGTCTTAAGTAATTAAAATTTCTTTATCATGTGTTTTTGGTTCAAATATTAATTATTTTGAAACTTAGTTTTATTCATAAAAATTTGTTTTTTATTCGCAAATGTGAACAATAAAATCGTTTTTAATGGAAAATATATCTCACTTGTTGCAAAATGTCGTTAACAATCATCATATTTTGTTATTAGTTATTTTTCCAGCTGAAGATTCATAATTTTAGTTAACGTTTCATCTCTTCGGATGTTAAATTGACAATATTTGAAAATTCGCTTTCTTCAATTAAAAAATAATTTTTTAACTTGCAAATGTAACTAGTCCATTTTTCGTTAACAATGCACCTTTACTTGAAAATTCATCTATTTTGTTAAAAATTCATTTATTTGATCAAAAATTCTTTGTTGGTAGAAAATTAATCTTCTAGATCAAAAATTCATTTTTTTAGTTAAAAATTCAATTATTTGGTTGAAACATAATGTATTTTATCAAAAATTCATTTTTCGTAAAAAATTATTCTTCTAGGTCAAAAATTCATGTTTTGAGATAAAAATTCAATTATTTGGTCGAAAATGTATCTGAATTGTTGAACTTTATACAATTTTGTTAAGAATTATTATATTTTGATAAAAACTCATTTTTGTGGCTCCAGATTCATAATTTCAGTTAAATATTCGTCTCTTCATAAGACAAATTAAATCATTTTGTT
>NC_046660.1:43966537-43981101 GCF_010883055.1 Belonocnema kinseyi
GTGATCAGATCCAATCTGGAGTAAGCCACCTCTGCTGGACCAGATTTTTAGGAGTTGTTTCCCTCTTGGGTATTTCTGATTGAGTATGGTTACAATTAAGAGTCGAATTAAATAACCTGTTATACAATTCTTCTCTTGTTATCCTGTGCCTTTCTTTCATCATCAGTTTTCTGGTATTTTCTTATCTCGTGTAAACTCAGAAAAAAATCTCTGCAATAAAAAAACTGTTTCTTTTTTTTTTTGATATGCCTGAAATTTTAATTTCAAATCTAATAAATTTAAAAAATTAAAAATTGTATTTAACAAAATATTTATTTTGTCCAAACAATTTTTTTTGTTGATTCAACAAAATAATTCATCGACCAGAATTGGTTGAATCAAGAAAAATTTTGTTGATTCCACCAAACTGTCTTCTGAGTGTGCGTTTATTCCAATATTTCTTGGAATATTCGTCCGGTTGTCTGGTTATTATTTTTTGAAGGTCTATCATTTCTTTTAGGTGTTTTCAAACAACAGGAAAATGGAAAACACATCTTTCTAGTGATTTTCCTGTCACATTATGAACTGCACCGTCCACTGACGTCATCTCGGTTTCGTGACCTGCATTAAACCGGTTCATAGTGTATGTACCGTTCAAGTCTAACCATCGTTTACACGTCATACGTCTCGGAGGAAAATGTGTATTTTTGCAAATGTCTTTTTGTTGAAATAAAAAGTTATAGTATATATAATATCGTCAATTGAGGCGAATCGGAATCAACTTTTTGCGATTCTGGGATTAAAGAAACTTGTTCATTAAGACTGGTAATCATAGAGAAAATGTCAGCGAACTGACAACTATCAGCGTAAGAATCAACACGTGTTAGATTTTTATTTGTTTGATTCAGCTGTAATTTTTTGAAAAATAACTAATACTCCTTTTCTGGAAAATAGGTGTGGTACGAAAATATCGAAAGTATTATTGTCGCTTTTCCTCAATGCCGATTGCATAGTTTTTAAAAATTGGAAGAAAAGACTGTTGCCAAATTCACACTCATAATTAGGTATTTCACTTTCAGATGAAAGGCAGTGACAAAGAATTTCATATTTGTGTGTATTATAAAACTGAAGAAAATGTAAGATTTACAGGGTGTCTAGATCTACCCTACCCGGAAAACTTGAAATTGTCAGGGAATTTTTATATACCATGGGAAAACAATTATAAAAATAAATGCAAAAAATCAGAGATCAGAAGTAACTGGTTCCTTATAACTAATCACTGTAACTAGTTACTTTTTTAATTTTAATGGAAAATTAAGCTTTTTTTGTCAAAAATTTAATTGTTTTTTCTGAAATTGAACGATTTTAAAAGAAAATCATTTCATTCGGTTACAAATTCAACTAGAACTTTTTTTAATTTAAAATGAATTTTTTGGAAATATATAAACTATTGAAATTTTAGTTGAGAATTTATCTTTTTTTGTTGAAAATTAATTTTTTCAATTGAAAATTTAACTATTACATTTTTCTTGAAAATTGATATTTCTAATTAAAAATTCAACTTTTTTGCTTGCAACTTCAACAATCTGGTTAATTTTTTTCTGCTTTTACTACAAACGAAACTATTTTTTTTTGCTTGATCAAAAATCGAATTTTTGAGAACGGCAAAAGCACCTAACTCTAAAGAACGGCACAGGATCTATGGCTTAAAGGCTCTGCATAATATTTGATAGTAAATTTTTTAAACCAACATAAAAATTTACCAAACAAAATAGCAAAAAAAGTCTTAAAATAAATTATGTTCCTTAAACAACCTTTTTATTAAACAAATAATCAAGAAATCTATTTATGCCAAATGATTGCACAACAAAAATTGAAAATAAGAATAATTACATCCCTATGAAATATAATTTTTTTTTTGTAAAATCCATTTCAACTGAAAGAAAATAACTTTTCTTACACTTTTGTAAATGCACAAACTTACATAACAGAATTTTATTTTTCATAATTACAGCCCTATCAAAAAGAATTTTGTATTTTTTTGAAATATAGTTGAAATTATTGGAAAAATCGATGTTGGCTGTTGATTTAAAAAATGTACCTTCAGCTATGTTGTTGAAAAATTGTTTTTTGATTGAATGTAACTGTTTTTTATTTAAAATGAGTATATTTTTTGGTTGAAACATCAACAATTACATTTTTTATTAAGAAGTCATCTTTTTTCGATTACAATTATTATTTTCAATTGAAAACACTTCATGTATTTTGTTAAAAGTTCGCCTTTTTTGGGTAAAAAATTATCTTCTTTGTCGAAAATTCATCTTTTTGGTTTCAAATGTACCTATTTTGTTGCAAATTCGTCTATTTTATTGAGTTCAGCTGTACCTGACTCAAAATGAAAATCTTTTTCGGTTGAAATTTTTACTCATACCTTTTTCATTGAGAATTAATTATTTTTTGATTCAAATTGAATTACTTAAGTATTTTTTTTGTGTTGAAGGTTCATCATTTCAGTTCAAAATTCATCTCTCGTTGAAAAATTAACTGTTGTGTTGACATTTTTTTCGTTAAGCATTCATTTTTTTGGGTTACTTTTTTGGGAAAATGCAACTAAGAAAATGTACCATTTTCAGTCGGTAACAATAACAATAATTAGTAACTTTCCCGCAATGTAACATGGATTATACATAGTTCCTTTTGAAAAGTAACTCATCCATCTCTGAGAAAAAAAAACGATTTCCACAGAAACATATAAATAAATATATTAAATTACAACAAAATTTACGGGAAAATACAACATTTTCTATTATCGAGATGAGTTTTGCACTTCTTTTGTATTTTATTGCAGTTTCAATTATCTACAAGAATTTAAAATCACAAAAATCTACAGGAATTTTGAGATTTTTCAGCCGAAAAGTTGTTCTTTGCCGACCTAGGCTGACAAATATTTAGAATATTTCAACTAGTTAATTTTATATTAGCATGTCTACATGTATAAAAACTGAACCCAAAATAAAACACTGTTAGTGCAATAAGCTTTTGGATTTCGATGCTATGAATTAAAGAATGAATACAAAAATTTATGAATTTTCAAAATGATATCATTTTTAACAATTTTAAGCTAGAAACATTAATTTGTACACAAAAATTTGTTTTGAAATAAATTTAAATATTGTCTTCAAATAGTGTAAGAAAAATGATTTAAAATTCTTCCAGGAACCTAATAATATTTTTATCATCTTGGAACTCGAATGTTTACTACATTTTTTTGAAAATCCTGCTAAATTAAAAAAATTACTTTAACATCATCCAGATTCTATTCTGAGAATTATGAAAGTGTTAATTAATGTTCTTTTAAAATTAACATTCAAACTTTTAAAAAAAATCTTTTTCAATATTATTTTAAATTTTATTTTTTAAAATAAAAAATCATTTTGAATTCTCCCGACAAACAGCTTAAATGTAACACTCTGAAATATTAACGATTTAAGTATCTGTATTTTAAATTATTCAGTTTCAAATTGTTTAAATTTTAATATTTAAGTTAAAATTGCTTATTTTAAATTAAAAATAAAACATTTTTAAATATTAAAAAAAGGTCTTGTCTAATTAAAAAATGTGAACTTAAATGGTGAGTTAAAAATAAAATATTTTATATTAGAACAATATTTGAATAGAATTTGGTATTGAATTATAGTGCTCATTTTTTCAAATTATTTTAAATTAAAAATGGTTTATAAATTTTCAATCAAATGTTTAAATTTATTAAGTATTGATTACTTCTGATTAAAAAATGTACATTATTAGATATTTTTAATTGAATTGTATTTTTAAAAAATTTTGTACATTTTTTTACAAAAAAGTATACGTTTTACCAAAAAATACAGTTGTAGAAATGTTGTAATTTCTTGTGAACAATTTTTCCACGTTTAATAATAGGTAGAAATTAATATAATAGTTTTATTTGTTGAAAATTAATTTTTTTAGCTAAGAATTCAATTGTTACCGTTTTAGTAAAAAAATTTCTTTCATTGTTGAAAACGCATTTGTTTTGTTAAAATTTCGTTTTTTTACAATAAAATTAAAATTAATTATTCAAAATCTATATTTTTGATTAGGAATTAAAGTATTTTGGTGAAAAATTTAACTTTTTTTTTTATTCATTTTTTATACTGAAGATCAATTTTTTAAAGGACAATTTAACTATTCCCTTTTTTGTTATCAATTTATATTTTCTGTTTGAAAACTGAACTATTTGATTTTTAATTCATGAAATTTTTTAGAAATTTGTCTTTATTGTTCGCCAATTAATTTTATTTGGTTGAAAACTCGCTTTTTTGGTAAAAACTTGTTTGTTTTTCTAATTAAAAAAATAGTTATTTAACGTATATTTGAAAATTGAACTTGATTGGAAATGTATCTTTTTAATTAAAAATTCAACTACTTCATTTCAAATTCTTATATTTTGTTGAAAATTCATCTTTTTTGGCAGGAAATTAATCTTTTCGGATGAAAATTCATGTTTTTGATTGAAAATTTAATAATTAGGTTAAAAATGTTTTGCTTGAAATTAATTTTTTAACGGAAAATTTAAATTCTAATTTTTGTGAAAAAATTTAATTCAAGTATTTTGTTAAGCTGCGTGTATTTTATTGAAAATGTACCAGATTTATTGGAATATTTTCTCGCTTTCTTTTTGGATAGAAAAATTTTTTTAGTTAAAAATTTAACTTATGTTAAACAGTCGTCTTTCAATTAAATTAAACTATTTTTGATGTTAGTCCAAAAATAACTTCTGTCCAGCTCTTTACAGCATTGAAAATAACACTGTTTTCAGAGGTTATAAACTTTATAGTTGCATTTAAATATTGAAACTTTAGTTCCTAATTTTAATCAAATTTATTTAACAAAATACTTCTCATAGCTTATGTCTTTGTCACACATTTATAAGCGTATTCAAAAACTTGACTTTTATTGTTAAGGGAGTATGCAATTTTGTTAAAGATTGTAGCTGAAAAGGATGACTACTTGGATTCTTTGTTATGTTTCTTGAACAGGACACATTACCTTGTTCCATTAATTATTACTATTGAATCAGTCATGAACGCGGGTTTTCTGAAAACAATAGTTTCGAGATATTAATCGAAAATGGCGCCAGGCAGTTTTTAATAATTTGATTATTAACTCATTAGCTTAACAAGAACATTAAACTGACCCTATTATACTAATGCTTGTAATTGAGCATATGGCTTTAGTCTTCTTTTTAATAAAAAAATTCTTTTATAAGAAAATTCCGTTTCATTGTTTGAAAATAAAAATAAATTATTTTTTCCTATAGTTTGTATTATTTTTACGTGAATTATCTGATTTATATAAATTATGAGAACATTAGTAGATTGACGTAAGCTACAAGGAAAGAAGAAAGTTTCCTCCTAGGATGCAATATCTGGAAGCCCCCATATTATTGAGAATTCAGTTCGCGTCTTACAAAGATGGTCTTCTTCTACTTGAGTAATAAATCTTTGTAATTTATAAGCAAATCTTAATATCTCTTAAAATTTTTGACACATTTTGCTACACTCCACCCCATCTTCGAAAAGTAACGTAGCTTAAAATTTTATCAAACAAAATATAGTTCAATTTTGAATCAAGTAGTTGAATTTTTATCGAAAAAGATAATTTTTTAATCAAATAATTAAATTTTCATTGAGAAGATAATATTTCTAGTTTAAGTTTTTAATAAACTGTTGAATCATCATCCATTCTAGATTGATTTAGAACCCATAGTTGTGGTTTTAATTAAAAGTGATTAAATTTTATCCAGAAGATTAGTTTTCGACTAGGAAAGAGGAATTTTTAAGGAAATAGATGTATCCCTCACTAGAAAAGATGTATTTCCAATTAAAAAAGCGAATTTTCAACCAGAGACTGGAAGAATTATTTTTTAACCGGGAATATTAATTTGATAAAAATGAAATAGTTAAACCCTCAACCAAAAAGGTGAATTTTCCAGCAACAAAATTAATGTTTTACCAAAAAACACGAGTTTTTGACAAACAAGTTACGGTTCAACGATTTTGTGGAATTTTAAAGCCAGAGGGACGAATTATCTACAAAGATAGATTTTTTCCCAAAATATGAATTTTTACAAAAAAGTAAATTTCCAACCGAATAGTTGAAGTTTCTACTAAACTATCGAATCGGCAACAAAATTATAATACTTTAGAAACAAATAGTTAGATTTTGAATAAAAAATAATGCATTTTTATCCAGGAAGTTGAATTTTCGAAGATAAAGACGAATTTTTAAGAAACTAGATGAATCTTTAACTGGAAAAGATCAATTTTCAATAAACAAAAAAATGAATTTTCAATTACTAGAGATGAATTTTGAACTAAAATGATGAATTCTAAAAGAAATGAATTTTCAACTAAACAGTTGAACTTGAAGGATGACTTCTTAACCTGTAATATTGAGTTTATAAAAATGGAATAATTAACTTCTTGACAGAAAAGGTGAATTTTCAAGAAATAGGATAATGTGTTACCAAAAAAACATGAGTTTTTGCAAAAATATATTACTTTTTAACGATATTGTTGAATTTTAAGGCCCTGAGGACGAATTATCTACCAAAGGGTTGAATTTTTAACCCAAAAATATGATTTTTAACATTAGAATTAACTTTTGACCAAAGATATGAATTGTTAGAGGAAAAAATTAATTTTTGACCGATAAGTTTAAGTTTCTATTAAAGTTTTGAATTTTCAACCAAACCAGATTAATTTAGAACCCAGCACAAAATGCATTTTATACAAAAAGGATCAATTTTCAAACTAGAAGATTAATTTTCAACCAAAAAAGAATCTTAAACCAAATATAAAAATTTTTAACTAGAAGAGATCAATTTTCAATAGAAAATATTAATTTTCAATCAAAAAGGAAATAGCCACACCATTAGTTGGAAAAATTAATTCTCAAACAAAACAAAAACGAGTTTTTAACAAACTTGTTACCTTTTTAACAAAAAAAGATGAATTTCGGTCCAAAAATATTCTGGTAGACTTGTTAACCCAAAGTGGTTGAATTTTCTTGCTGTCTTCTATTAAATTATTTCGCATTTTATGAAAAATGGGTATATTTTCTAGAAAATGCAGACAAAATATTTTTATTTAATTTTTCATGAGGAAACTTATTAATTAAACTTTCTTAATTTTCAAAAATAGAACGATTTCGCTGCGTTATAAATTTAATATTTTTCGATTAGAATTTTGAAAAATAGAGCATTTAACATTTAAATTAATGAAAATTGTATTTTTTTAAATTAGAATCATCAAGAATAAAAAATAATAATGGAATACTTTTCAATTTTTATAAATTTAAATTCGAAGCGATTAAAATTTCACAATTTCAAACTGAAAGAAAGATAAGCTGAATGTTTCAAAGTCAAAGCTTCTAAAAATCTAGAAATCTAAATTTTTATTAAATTAAATATTGTGATTTCACATAAAAATTATTCAAGGCCTCCTTCTGGTCATTCCGAGATCTGGCCGTTCTGTTACATCGACTGGAGACCTAAATATATTACTTCCTTTTCACAATTTTTATAATTATTTGTTTTCAATAATAACAATAATTTTAACAAAATCAACAAAAATAATAATAAATAAAATAAAATAATAATTTCTAATAATTTAATTTGTAGATACTGCGTTTGCGGAGGTTCCATAATTTTAAGAAAGCAGTATCTTTGGACAGCTTTCTTGCGTAAGATCACGTCCTCTGAGACCTGGTCGGTGTTAGGCAAAAACGCAACGTCTGAAGATACTGCTTTCTTGCGCAATTTTGGGTGCCGCATTCGAGCCTCCGTGTTACAATTCTTGCAGTTACGAAAAATGTTTTGTAGGTACTGTTTTCTTACCTAACACGACTCGCCAGAATTAAAAGATGTGGCTTTTTGCATTGACTATTAAAAAACTATCTTTAATTTTAATAACAATTTTAAAAAACAATTTTCATAAACAAATGTATTTTTTTTCGATTCCAACGATATAAAAAACTCATTTTCGATTTTTTGTAGATACTGCCTTCTTAAATATCAGGGCAGAATTTAAAGTTGATTAATTTTAAATTCCAAACTGATTAGTTGAAATAATTTTTAAATACAAGCTAATAAAATTGGACAATTTGAAATTAAAAACTAAATTAAATGTTTCAAATACAAAGTTTTTTAAATTCTATAATTTCAAATTGTTATTGCATTAAAGAAATTATTATTTAGCATCGAAATTGATTATAAAAATTCTTTTTAGATGAACACATAAATTCACCGTCATTTGGACTGTTATATTTCACCACTCTTTCGTTATTAACTTACTAATAAAATATTATTTTTGGCTGTAAAATTCATCATAAAGTGCAGAAAGGATAAAAAAAATATATATTTTGTCAGATATTTTGTAATTTATTTTCGGGGACTAATAGATATTAGTTGGGTATTTTGAAATGATAGGAAATAATTCCTAACCAATTAAAATTTGATTCGATTTGTGAATTTAAAAAAATCAGGGTTAATTTAATTTCAGCGAGATTTATCAGAACTAATTTTTGCATTTTGTTCTATTAACTTTTATTGAACATCAAACTTGACATTAAAAATTTTTTGTTATAAACGATCCCATTTTTAGCAACTATCCCAGTGAACAAATTAAAATTAAGATCTCGGTTTAAAAACACTCAAAAGTCCAGATAGGGGCGAAGGTCCTAAACAAGTACTATTTTATTTTTTTCGAAATGTTTCGAAATGCTGATTAGACTTATGCCCCTGAAAAGTACTGCTGAAATAGGACTAAAACGTGCCAAAAAAGTTTAAATTAGGTTTTACCAGGACTTTTCTAGGACAAAATTACCTGACAAGTATCACTTTTTTTTAAACTTTTTATAGAACGAAAGTAGTGGAAAAATCGCACTTGATTTTTTTTTTAATTTTCACAATTACTAATGAATCTTTCGGACAATCGATAACCTCAATTTAATTTTTTTTAGAAATTCAAACAAAAGTACCGAGAAAGTAGAACTTAGTTATTTTATTGTTATTCAAAAGTTGTATAATTTTCAAATAAATTAAATTAGGGTTTTATGGTACTTTTGTGCCAAAAACGTTCTGCTAAGAAAATTCAATGGGACTTTGCCGTTACTTTTATCCTAAAACAATCATGTTCGAAACAAAAATAATATGGGAATTTTTCGATACTTTTGTCCTCAAAAAGCCCCGATGAAATCAAAAACTAAAATTAAAGGAATTATAAAAAAAAGTTTTTTTCTTAACGTTGTAACATGTTGGATATTACTTGTATCGAATCTGCTTACTGATTTCATGACTTTTTGCATAAATATCAGCTATTGAAAAAAATGGGATCGTTTATAAAAAATAAAAATTTCATGTTTGTTGTTAAATAAAAACTTTCAATTTTTAGTAAAGAAAATTGTCTTTTTTCTTTCCAGGTGCAATTCGTCCTTTTTTTTTGTTCCAAGCCGTCATTGGTTTGGGCCGATTATGCAATAACCATAACAAAATTAATGTTAGTCATGGCCTTTTGACACGAAAGAATAATTCTTCCGTTTTTTATTTCCAAACATTCAGAAACGAGAAAATTAAAAATGTAAATTTTTCAATAAATGTTTGAAATATTAAGTTATTAACATTTTTAAAACAATAATAAATAATTTTGAAATTCAAAAATAGGCTGTTAAAATTTTAGATCGAAATTCGAAGCAGTATAGATTCTATCGCTACATTTGTAAAGGTCGCTCGGAGCGCAGAACGCTTATTTTCATGTACCGCAAACTTTAAATGCGTTTTTTTCGAAAACAGTTTTGTTCAATTTTCCGATTTTTTGCTGGCGATTATTCAGCGAATTTTGGACGTAAATAAAAAAATATCATTTCAAAGGAAATTTAATGATCTAATCCATGAACTAGAAGGTTTTTGCAAAAAAAAATCTTTTAACTATTTTTTTGCAATAACAATAAAAAAACTTTTTTCAACATTTTTTTAAAAGTCTGCGATTTTTTTGTAAAACATTAAAATAATTATAGATTTAGTTTATGTGCGAGATTTTTATGTGACAATAACAAAACAATTTGATTTTTATGTTTCAGAGTAACACAGTAGCTATAAAACGCGGCACAAATGAGAGCAAAAAAAAAGTTATTACCTTCAACGTGTTCGTACTTCTTAATTGTTTATAATGATTGTGTGAACATTCTTTTTTTTGTTTTTTTAAATAATAAACAAGAACTTGTACAATTTTAAAGTATCATAAAGTATCATAAGAAGGAATGCGCTGAAAAACTAAAAAGGGACACTGTTGGTAAAACAGCGAGATGCTTTGTATCCTGATCAAACTCGCCTGATGAAGGAACTACTTCAGTAAACACAGTAACTAACGAGACCACTCTGAAAATGAACAGGACTGTTCGGAGGTTGAAAAAAAACAACAATAGACTAATGATGCTGTGACGTCTTACTTAAACAGCCTCAAGGACGACCTGTTAAAATCGATGACTGATAAATTCGACAAGAATGAAGATGAAATTAAAAACTCTGTCAATATAGTGGCAGGCGAAGTTGTTGCGATAAAAAAGAGGTGGAGCAAATTGGAAGTAGCGTGATCTCTCTTTCATCCAGACTCGATTTAGAAGAAGAAAAGGTTCTTAAGATGAAGGTTGACTACACAAAAAAGGATATAAATAATAAAAATTTAACAGCTGTCTTTAAAACGTCTTGATGACCTCGAAAATAAGTCCCTAGAAATTAAACAAAATAAATCTAATTTTCCCACCTCTGTGTCCGAAATCTTATTCGGATGTACAGCATAGGTGAAAAGAAACGATTTATTCATTTTTAACCTTGAAGAGAGTTTTGAGGTTGAAAATATTCCTGTTGACAAACATGACTTAATTATCATACATCATTATTTGAATTTTATTTCGGCGAATATATAACCTGCTGCTAAAACCGCGCCGCATCAAAATGATCCTCCGGTCCAGAGAAAAGTCAAAATGGAACTTAAAGGAATCCGTATTATCATCAGAGACAGTTATCACAATTCAATGTAGATATATCACAATCCGTGAAAAAAATAAATCAACAATATAGATCAAGTGAACTCTTCAAATAACAGAAAATACTTAACGTCAATTCTGACTAGGTAAAAAAATATTTGTTTTTCAAATTTAAAGTTAAATTTTTCCATGAAAAAAGATCTAATCTCTTAGATCCACTGAAAATCGGACCACAGAACTTCCGATTGTCGTTTTGGGACTTATCCGATAAGCTATTGTAGAGATCCAAATAAGAATGTGTTTTCAGAAATACGTGCTATCTCAAGCCAGGTGTCAGGAATGACGTTAAGTATTTTCTGTTTCTTAAAGAGTAAAATTGATCGATAATGTTGATTTCTATATTCACGGATTGTAGAATTATATCTACAATGTTTGACAGTAACTATCTCCGATGATAATACAGAGCACCCGACTGGCAATTGGATGTTCTGTGGTTAGATTCCTATTTGAGCGAAGGAAGTAGATTTTTCTAAAAAAAAATTCAATTTAAAAAACTAAAAAAATTATGTTTTATTTAGTCAGAAATGACGTTAAGTACTTGATTGATGGTAACTATCTCTGATGATAATAAAGATTCCTTTGAATGACTCGTATCATAAATGTAACACCTGGAAAAATAACGTACAACCCAAAATATTGATAGATTTGGACAAAAAGGTAATTAAAAAATAATTGATCAGATTTCCAAACGAGTTTTCGAACCAGATTTTTAAAATAGGCTTTTAATATTTTTATAAATAAACAAATGAGACGAAAAAATGGCCATTTTTATGCTTCACGTTCATGTTCCTCGTCAGTAATATGAAACTGGTTTAAATCGTCTAATTTTCATACAGGAACATTAGCTGAAGATATTCCAACATTATATAGTAAAATAAAAATAATTGGATTAAAAAATTATTTGTTGAAGAATGTTTTGTTACGATTTTCTATAATTTTACATTTTCTAAGTTACATTGCAAGAAATTGAGATAAAAACAATATAATTATGGATAAATTTCTTCTTGAAATTATTATTGTTAATACTATAAAGAAAATGCATTAATCATCCATTTTTCGACAGACAAATTGGATTTTTTGACTGTCATTTTTTCAAACTTGGATCATAATGATAATTTTAGAAAATTACATAATTTTTTGATTATTCTCATATTTTTTTAACACAGTTAATAAACAAATGCATCATCCGTCCATGTTTCGGTAGAAAAATGCGTTTTTTCTAAAAGCCAGTCCTTCCAGTTGGGAACTTCCTAACAATTTCAGTAACATGCATTACTAGTTATAAATTTTATGATTTTTTCAAATAAAAGCATAGATAAGCCATTTGTCGAAAAAGCATTTTTTTTATAACAACTTTTTTAATTGGGAACTTCTTCATAAATTTTATAATCTTTTGAAACCAATTTAATAAAACAATGCATTATTGGGGCATATGTCGACGAAATTCTTTTTTTATATGTCAGACAGTTTAATTGGCATCTTTATAGTAAATTCAGCAACATTCATGATTATTTGATAAATTTTGTGATTTTTTAAAATGAATTTAACAAACAAATGTATTATTCGGGCATCTGTCGAGGAAAATTTTTTGTTATATTAGTCTTTTTAATTGGGAACTTAATGCTGATTTCAGTAACACTCATACTTAGTTAATAAATTCTATGACGTTCTAAACAAAATTTAATGAGAATGTGCATTATTTGGGTATTTGTAGACCAAAAAGTTTTAAAAAAAAATCTTAGTCCTTTCAGTTTAGGTATCTTATCACCTTCATTCGTTCATTAAGGCTGCAGCTATAAAATGAGGCACTTGTTTATTAAATTTGTTTAAAAAAAATTATTAACTAATTATGAATTTTTCTGGAATTATCATGCATTTCCCCATTAAAAAGAGTGACATCGAAAAAAAGAGTTTTCCGTCGACAGATGCCCCATTAATGCATTTGTTTAATGAAACTGTTTTGAAATTGATAAAATTGAGCAATGAATTATGAATTTTTTCTGAAATTATCATAGAGAATTTTTTAACTAAGGTAACTCTATGAAACTCAGGCGAATTCAACAATTTTGTTTATTATTGACGAGCACCGGGAACGCCAAATAGAAAAAATGACAATTTTTTTCGTCGTATTTGTTTATTTATAAAAAAATTGAAAGCCTAATAAAAAATCAGACTCGACATCTCTCTTTTAGAAATCTTTTGAGTTTTTTTACAGTTCTTTTTGGTCAAAATCGGTCGATATTTGTGGACTGTACTTTATTTTGCAACATAAAATTAATTTTTTCCCACTGTGTGGTAATTGGAAGTTCTGGGGTTTGATTCCGTGCAGAAAATTTGATCATTGCGAAATTACTAGTTTATTTTTTTGGAGATTTTAACGTATTTTGATAAGTGTTTTGCAACTTTCAATCTCACTCAATATTTTATCATGACAATTTTGAACTTTAAAATGGTAACAATTCGAAATTAAAGAAATTACTAAATTACTGATACATTAATTTCAGATAGTTTAATTTTATTCTATTTTGATTTTGAATAATACAATTTTTTATTTTTATATCGTCTAACTTTTAACACTTCGTTTAGAATTATTACTTAATATCGTCAACAAAAGATCAGATTATTTTAAGATATATCAATAATTGTAAATTTACAAAAAATACAACATAGGGCTGCTACACACGATTCCAATTTCTGAAATAGCATAATTTTAAGTTTTTCTATTTAATACTCGGATTTTCAAATACGCTTAAAAAATTATTTAATTTTTAGTGTTATTTTTAAAATCTTCTCATTTCTAAGGCATGGATTTGAAAAATCATCGCCCTAACTTTTTACTTTTTTGAATTTATTTTGGAGGCATTCAAATTAAAATTTGTTCAATTACAAATTTTTCAGGTATCAAATATTTTAATTTTATATTTCACAGTTTCGAAGACTATAAAAAACTGGACCTTTTTGTAACTTTAAAATTGAAACCAAACAATTCAGTATATTTAAACGTTCATTATTAAATTAAAAACTGTCTATCAGGACTGATATTTTTAACCTTTTAATTTTTTCTGAATGTTTTAGAATTTAAGCTTTTGAAGTAAAGTAACGATAGTTTCAAGGTAAAGAAAATTAAACTGTTTTAGAATCCTGCTTGCAAACCTGTAATTAGAATGTTAATTATAGCAATTTGATAGATGATAAAGATATTATTAATAAATATCATATCATGCAGTATCACGTGCCATTTACAGTGATTGGATGCATAGAAAAATACAAGCTGTCTATCCATATCAGCAGATTAGCTTAATCATTTACAGAACATGAATAGAATAAAGAATTTTATTTTTAATAGAAACAGCTCTAAACTTTATGAAATGGTTATTTCGTTTTTTTAAATTTATTGAAAAAATTTTCTATAAATAGAGAACCTATTGGTACAAAACTTCAGGTAATCGCACTAAATAAAT
>NC_046660.1:43981201-43995502 GCF_010883055.1 Belonocnema kinseyi
CTTATACGGGAGTTGCAACGATTGTACCCGGAATATTCTGTTAAACTGATCGTCCTTATCATCGGCGCTCTTGGAGGTGCCAAGCTTTCACTTGTTAATAGCTTAAAAAGTATCCCTGTGTGTCAACAATATGCTAGAACACTTGCGGGAAAAATGCAGAAGGCGGTTGTCCTTGGGTCACTCCGTGTTCTTAGGGTGCACGAGGCTTTTGCTGGATCGTCGTATTGATTCCTTTACAGGCTGTAACCACCTATCTCACGGTTGTGAGACATGGTTGTGGCTGATATTTTACCGCGATTTCGCTGGAAGCGGGTGCAATTTTTCAGATTAGCACCCGCTCCCGGCGAAATCCTGCGGTTGTCCTTATGACAAATTTTTAATATATATATATATAAATATAGCACAGAGATTCAGATCGCATAGCCAAAGAAATCGTTTTTATAAAACATGAATTTTGTCATATTATCAGACTACAAAATTTCCACATTCATTCTCATAAGGATATAAAAATAACTTTCTTTACATACACCATTAAGCCATTTCCCTTTCGAGGGAGGCGTGACGCACTCAGTGGGGGAAAGGAGTAAAGTGTGGAAGGGATAGAGAATTTTCAGATTGATCCAGAATTCTCGTGTTATTTATGTAAATAACACGTTCGGTTCGCAACAATGCTCCGACCCAGGTTGCTGATCCATCTCTCTAGCAATCACCCCAAGTGAAGATCCTCACAAAGTCGTTATGTAAGGTTTCCCATTTTAATTATCTTATTCACTGTAAAATAATAAACAATCATAAAAATGGTTTTTCCAATCTAATTTATACAAGTATATGGAAGGACATTGGAATAAGTAAGAAATAAAAATATTTTATCAATTTTTATTATTAATAATCTCTTACGCCGGTGGAGGGAGTGGCCCACATATCGGAAGCTTGTTGTGGTCTATAAGACCGCACGTCCATATACCCATACTAATTTGTCACTTTTTGCTAAAATGTGGGATAATCGGGACGTATCATTTTTTTGGAACGACCTTGGAATATCTTTAAAGAATAAAAGATATAAACTTGTGACGCTCCGTGGTCGTGCGGTTTCACGGACCGATCATGAGCCGTCAATTGTTGTCACTTGTTAATAACTAGAAAGAGCATACGATTTCCACTTCCCTCGGAGAAAGCAGAATTGAAACTGATGTTAATTTGTAAAAAAATTTATTTGTTAAAATTTTCTGAAGACTTATATTCTTGTTCACATATTACGTAACGTTATTTTAAACACTTTTACCTTCCCATACCCTAACTGCAGTTAAGTAACATTTTCTTTGGTATTAGTTTAAAAAACTTAATAGACGTTTTGTAAATAAAATCCGATTTTTAGGATGAAGTGCAGTATATAAATAAATTAAACAATATTTTGACGTAATTATAAACACAACAATGTCTTTTAAAAATTTTTTCAGTTACACACATTTGCAAATTATTTACAAGGAAAGAAGTATCAGTAGTTTGTTTAGAATTATATAAATTTTATAATTTTCATGAGACAATTAGGAAAGATTTTTAAATATTTCAGATGTCAAAAAAACAATGTAGAAGATTTAAAAAATATATATTTTATTTTACAGGATTTTACAAATTATTAGAAAACTTTTAGCCTTTTCAAAAGATATTTAGGGCTTTTATAATTTCAGAACGATTGATAAATATTCCAAAAATTTTCGGAAATGCCTCCAAGGTTTAAAATATGTTAAATCTGTGCAAAGCCTCTTGAATTCCTAGAAATATTTTTAAGTGAATCCAATTTTTCTTGAAATTTTGAGAAATCATTTAAAATATAAAAAATCAAGCTCAGAATCTTCAGAAATTTCACACAAATTTGAAGAAAATTTCAAAGATTTTTGAATATTTCAGATTCTTCAACAAAAAATATATATTTTACGGGATTTTACAAAATAATAGGAAAAGTTCGAGCCCTTTTAAAATTAAATATCTATACAATGCCTCTTAAATTCTTTAAAATATTTTTATTTGACTTGAATTTTTCTTGAAATTTTGAAAAATTATTTAAAATGTAAAACGCTGCCTCGAAACATCCCTAATTTTCCAAAAATTTTCCCATTTTTCTGGCTTTCTTATTGTTTTTTAAAGCTTTCACATAAATCTCTATTTTTTTAATCTTCTGCAATTTAAAAGTCTTTTTTATTCTCCTTAAATCTCTGGAATATTTATAGACAATTATGGTTTAATTTATTTTTTATTTTTTAATGTTACCAAATTGAAACATTTTGCTTTAAAATTTACTCAAATTTGTTCTGAAATTATATATTATGGCATGATGTTGCTTTAAACACTTTAAAACCATTTTTTTTAAATTTTATGAAATAATTTGAAACCCAGATGTAAAAAAAGAAAACATTTTTTCTTCTTAGAAACTCTAGAATTATAATATGGTAACAAAATTTTAGGAAAAAATTATTGCACAACATAAAATATTTAATTTAAAAAAAAGTTGTAATTGAATATTTATCTAGTTCGACGTTGGGAAAAAATTAGTTATCGAATAATTAATTGATTTTTTCATAAATGATAACATAAAAACATTAAACAATAATTTTCATTTAAACATAGAAATAATTTTTATTCTACATTCTCTTTTAGTAGCACATTCATTCCTGCAAATTTGTTTTATTGATAAATTTTGACAGAAGTTTCAGAAAAAAATCCAACGTATTTCCATATGATTTGAAAAAACAAATGTAAATACACATTTCAGTACATCAGAATCATTTGAAAAATTATATAATTGACATAATTGCAAATATAAATTAACTTTTTAATATTCAAATTATATACAATATTCCATTATAGAACCTTTAAGCCAATAATTAAATTATGTTACTTCAATTTCAGGAACTAAGTTTTAATCCTTTTTTACTTTAATAATCAATTAAACAATTTACAAAAGAAAAACCATTAAGACATAATTCTGTTATAAAACATTCAAATAACTTTAACTTTATATATATTTTTAAGTTACAACTTTTATTTATAAAATTCGTATTTAATCTGAAACTTTTAAACTAATTCCAGAAAATGTGATGATCTCAGAACATGAGCATAATTCCGAAAAATTACTCAATTGAAATAGAGGTACTTTAAAAATAAATTGATTTATATTATGCAAATCATATTCAATGTTCCGTTATATAACCTATAAGTAAATAATTAATTTACGTGTTACTTATGTTACTTAAGTTTAAGGTAATAAATTTAAATCTTTAGTAAATTTAATGTTCGCAAAAATTCAGCTATGTAAATTAGCCATTTTACAAAATAAAAAGCATTAAACTATAATTCTCACTAAAACCTTTAAATAATTTTTAGTTAATATATTTTTTTAAATTTGAACTTTTATTTCTAAAATTTTTCTTTATTATTGAACTCGTAAACTAATTCTAGAAAATGTGAGTTTTGGTAAATTGAGCTCATAATTAATGAACAATTTCACAACATAAAAATCATTACCCAATTATTTCCATGAAAACATTCAAATAATGTTTACATTATTTTCTCATTCAAATTTGAAACTGCATTTCTCTACATTTAGTTTATTAATAAGCCTTCTAAATAAGTTAAAAGATTAAAATATGTGTACATATGATTTAGAAAATTCAATTTAAATACTCATTTCATAATATCGGAAGCACCATAAAAAATTATATAATTGTAATGCAAGTATTTAAAAGAAAACTTTTATTACGAAAGTAATAGACAGCATTTAATTACATAATCTGAGAGGAAATAACATATCTATATTACTAAATATTTTTTAATAAATAAATTTTAATTTATATTATAATATTATTAAACCTAATGATTTCACAAAGAATATAAATAATATAAATATAAAGAATTATAAGAAACAAATTTAAATATTATAGACAATAATAATTCGTTAAAAATAACAGCTGTTATTGGAAACAAAAAAAGACACGAAATGGAGATAATTATTGGCGATCGATAAAAGTCGAAATCTAGTTTCTTATTTCGATTGATTTTATACGTTGAAGAAAGATGTTGCCATAGAATAAACAACGTCATGAACTTGACCATATAAGATTCCGCCCCCATGCGCTACTAATGGAGGTTACGAGTTTTTGTATATAGGATTAACCGAAAAAATTTACGAATTTTATTGACAAAATGACCAAATCCATGTCAAAGGCAGGTTTTACACTGAAAGGCGCAGAATCTCTCTGGGACAAAATACGTTGTTTTTTAGAGTAAGTTAGGTATTTTTGCGATTTGCGAAAAAAAATTCAAGAAGTTATACGTATTTTAATTTTGTTGCTTCTTTTTGCAAACAAAAAAAACTTTTGGATTCCCCGAGGAAAATCATAAAATGTTCAAAGTTAACAAAATGGCCGCGATTTTTCTGAAAATACTAAAAGTGGATTTTTTGAAAAAAATCCACAATTATTTTTTTTTTGAATTTTTTGTTCAATTTTTGCTATCATAAGAAAAAAAGATTCTGTGATTTTTAAGGGGGATAAACAAATTTCTGGCCTGGAGAATTTATTATCATAAAATTGAATTTTCGTATTTTTCTTGCTTACAACAGATTAAAATTTTTTTAAGAAAATGTTTTACACAATTTTAAAAGTACTGCAACAAATTTCTTCACTCATTTATGTTATCCAGTACCGTTTGTGAGAAAAATAAAAAAATAACATCTTTTTCGGGAAACTGCAGTTGCAGCAGAGAAGTAAATTCTTTTAACTGTACTAATCTGTTATTAACTATATTATAAATTAAGGGTGTACAAAAAGCTCGAAACTTGGAGTCGGGTCGACTCGATTTTTTTCGAGTCGAGTCGAGCTGAACTCGGGTGCGCTTGAAGTACCGAGTTCTCGAAATTTTCGAGCTACTCGAATGTTTCGGGAACTCGAAGGCCTTCAAGTATTTGATAGATTCGAGTTCTCAAAGACATTTGAGCACTCAAAAGTTTTGAGTTCTCGAAGAAATTTGAGTACTCGAAAGTTTCGAGTTCTCGAAGACACTCGAGAACTCGAAAGTTTCGAGCTGCTCAAAAGTTTGGGGGGCACAAAGCTCTTGAAATTAATAAAAATTTCTTCAAACTTGTTACTAGGGGCGTTTTTGAATTGCTTACAGTGATTTTGAAATTAAAAGTAACAATTCAAGATTTTTCATTCAAAGAGGCGTCTACATTTTTGAGAATTTCAATAAATTGACGATTGAGAAATTTAATAAACTGAAGGGTTTCCATCACTCAACATACTAGAGTGTTTTCGGACTTTTGATGATAAATTTACAGCCGAAATAAAAAATTCTAACTTTTAGATCCAAAATGGCGACCAAATTTGGAATAAATGTATTATATTTAGGAACCTTTTAGCTTCGTTCCAATAATAAGGGATTCTTTAGGGGTTCGGTTTTAAATAGAAACGTCAACTTTTCGAAAGGATTCGGTCCGCATCGAACCCTTTGAAAAATATCAAATTTTCGGTTGGAAATGGGCTTCGGTTGATCCTCTAAGTTCTAAGTGGACCGAACCCTTTTCAAAAAAGTGGTTTCGATTCCTGATTGTACTAACAGGTTTCCGTGAGTCTCAGTCTTATGAGTCTTTTTTAATGACTGTAAAATGTTCCTGAAATTATGTATGATAATTTATGTCTAATAACTTGTTTTAGTGATTTGCAACCAGAAGATAAGTGTCAGTTAATTTATCATTAAAATTTTATATTTATTTATTTAACATTGAATACCAACATCTTGTAGCCTTTAACATATTTAAAGATTGACGTTTACACGTATTGAATAAAAATTATAAAATCTCCGGAATTTTTATAAATTTTAAGCATTAAGTGTAAACGTAAATCTGTATATATGTTAAAGGTTAAATGATTTCTGTATTTAATGTTAAACAAATAAATATGAAGTTTAAACAGTAAATTTATTAACACTTGCATTTTTATTACGTATCACGAAGCCACATTTATACAAGTTAATTATCTTCCATACTTTCAATAACATTGAATTATCTTCCATACTTTCAATAACATTGAACTATCTGATATAAAAAAATATGCTCACTGCACGAGAACTCAGCGAATTTTCAACTTATCGAGAAAAAAAACACCATTTTAAAGAAAGCTTTTCCGTCATTTTGTGAAATAATTTGTCCATGATTTGAAAATAAGTACATGGACAAGGTATACATCTTATAATAACAAGAAAAAACGATTGAAATGTTTCAGAGGGGCACATGACCGATGGCGTTGCCCATAAAACTAGAGGGTGGAAAAAAAGTTGTCAACTTTCGCGCGTCATGGCGGATTTGTTAATTAAAATTATGAATTGAAAAAAAAATTATTGTAACGAAACGTCAATAAATATAAGTCTAAATTTGAGATCAAAACATTGTGTAGTTGTGTTACAAAAAATTCTCAAAGTTTTCTTTGATTCTTCGCTATCTATATAGGGATACCCCCGTTAAGTTTCTGAGGAGTTACATTCATAAATTTCAAGGACATTTTTTGCCATTTGCTTTTAAAGAAGGATCTCAAAACACCTGCGGGTTTGACGTTTACATTTTCATTGCGACACTCGCGCTTCGTTTTCGATAATTAGGTAATAGAATAAATTTAAAGAAAAATAAAGATTGTAGACTTTAAACAGCATATAAAAACTAGCTATGTTTTTAAAAATAATGTTACTAAAAAACATATTTTTTGTTTAATTTAATAAATAGAGATATTAAACCGTAGGCTTTGATTCTGTTTGTTCTAAATTCAGTTCTAAGGCAACTCTACTTTGATTAATTAATCTAGAACATTTCCAATTCGTGTCCAATTGAAAAATTTTATGAAGATAATTTATCAATCTTGACTAATTGAAAAAATTAATTAAAATAGTTTCGAAATTTATTTTATATCTAAAAGAAATTTGAATCTACATTTCTTAATGTACGGGACAAAATTTTTTTCACCATTTCTTGAAAATTTTCAAAATGTTGATCAGGATATAACTTTTGTAATTTCTGTAAAATTATAAATGTCACTTGGATAATTTTTAAGTACTTTTGTCGTGTACAAAAAACGTTGACAAAAGTTTCTAAATCTTAAAAAAAAATGTTATTTCAAATTTTGAAGAAGCTCTTTTTTAATTTGGTCTGATCGAAATATTTAACTGAGTTAGTTTTTAAATATACTTGATATCTAGTGAAAAACTTGGGATGAAATTTCCCAATCAGGAGAAGCCCGAAAAGCTAATTGATAATAGCTTTTGTTTAATAATTAATGCAAAATAGCATTAACTATATATCTATATACATCAAATCAAGTGGTTTGAAATAGATGATGCTTATGTAAATCCACAGTTTTTGACAATTGGCACCAAATTTTGAACGTATATTCTTTGGGCTCCCAGGCAGGATTTAATAGTATGCGGGGGTCGTTTTGAGCAATTGGTACGAACTTTTGAAAACATATTCTTTGGGCTTCCAGACAGGTCGAAAGAGTATGCGCCCCCCCATACTCTTTCGACCTGTCACAGGGGCACAGTCGCAGTTCTTGAACAATCCCTATCAGATTTTTCACATATTTTCTTTAGGTTCTCGGAGAGGTTGTAAGGATATTAGTGAATAAGGGAGTGCTGGGGGCACAGGTTTTGATACATATTAAGTCAAGTAGCCTAAAATGTATGATTTTTATGAAAATCCAGATTTTTACAATTAGCGCTAAATTTTGAACTGATTTAAAAATTGTAAATACTGGATTCGATGACTCGAGGACAAGTTTTATGATGAAAAACAATTAATATTTTCTTTATTTATGTACCAAGTTCTCAAGTGATCTGGAATTTTCAGAAAATGAATTCGACAACTTAATATACAATTTTTACAATCGAAATTTGAAAAATACAGTTTTGATGTTGTGTATTAAATTTTTTATTACTGTTTCACTTTCTAAAAGTTTTTCCAAGCTTACTAACAATTTTACTATCGACTTTACACTTTTCACACCCAAGTTCTACGATAAATACTTGAAATTTTATGTTGATTTCATTCCAGTATTATACAATATACAACTTTTATGACATTTCTGTTTGTTCTTGATGTATAGTATTAAGGACAGCGGACTTTCCGCGGCGGCTTTAATTTTTAATTTTTATTGTAAAATCACTGTTAGCAATCCGAAAAACCTCTGAGTATCGGGTTTGAAAAAATTCTTGTTAATTTCAAAAGTTTCGAGAACCTTAAACATTCGAACAGCTCGAAACTTTTGAGCAGCTCGAAAGTTTCGAGTTCTTGAAGGCATTTGAATACTCGAAAATTTCGAGTTCTCGAAGATATTCGAGTTCTCGAAAGTTTTGAGTTCTCAAAGTCATTCGAGTTTTCGAACGTTTCGAGTTCTCGTAAAGTTTCGAGCATCTGTAAAGATCAATCTCGACTCGACTCGAACCGGATCGAGCTCAGCTCGACTCGACTCGGAAGCTAACAAGATCGACTTGACTCGTTCGAACTTCGATTTTCGAGTTTTTTGCACACCCCTATTATAAATTTTCTTTCTGTACAAATTTTTAAAATCCGGACACACTAGTCGTTTATCATTTAAATTTTTTCTTTAAGTTTTACCCATTGTTGTGAAGTTTTGTGCCGACTAAGCCATTTTTGTGTTCAAGAGAATTTTTTAAGTAAATATTAAATTTGTTTATATTTTTCGAAAACGGTACAAGATATCTTACATGAGTAAGTAAATTTTTTGTAAAGTATTTTATAGACTATAGCAGGGCTCGCCACTTCAAGCAGGTATTGGCTGCCACGACAAGTGCATGGCTACCACCAATTTTTTCTGTCATTTTTTTCTTCGTTTTCCAGGAATCGAGCGAAGGGTTACGGTCACGGTAAATTACGTCTCGTCGTCGTTCACGCCGGGGGGTCTGAACCTTTTTACTCGAATTTTCAATACATTTAATTTCCAATTTCAATTTTATTTTTAATTAAAAAGTGAATCAAATTTACCTGCAAATTGAAGCTGTCATAAAAGTTTTAAAAAGGAGGAAAAATTTTGAATGAAAATACATTAAAAAAAAGAGAGAGAAACGATTGTCGCCAAAACCTTTTTCTTCGTTCTTATCGTTCTCCTTTATCTTGTATAAACTTTAAGTAAAGATTGGAAAATAATTTACCTAAGTTGCTGGAAAGATTTTGTGTTGGTTTTATTAAAAATTTTCAATACTTGTGAATGAAGAGCGGATTGAAGCTACTGTGACGTTAGTTCAACTGTTTAATAGAAGCTTTCAAACTTCAAAGCTTTCGTACAAAAATGTTTAAATATAGGCGATTTAAGAGTTTAAACAATTCCAGTAGAGAGGCTATTTGTATCAGTGAAATTTCACTCACAATCTGTGAAATTTCACTGATTCATATTTAGAGAGTAGACCATTGAGTGGTAAATCTATTCAAATTTATGAATTCTTAATTTTTTAACTCTCCATTAAAAATTCTTAAATTTTGATGATTTAATGTCAAATTTTCTTCTTTTTAGAACAGTTAGAATTAAAAACTTGACTTTTGATTTCCGAAACCATCAAAAGTCAACAATTTTAATTTATGAATCTTCAAATTTCAAGAGATTTCATTTGTACTTTTTCAAAATTTAAATTGTCAGTCTTTTAAATTAAATGGGTTTTTTTATTTTGAGAATTTAGAATTAAAAATTAGGTAAGTTTTTTGTTTTACAATTAAGAATTCTATAATTTTCAGAATTTTTATTTGAAATTTCTGAAGTTTGGAATTCTCAGAATTGCTAACTTTGACTCATGTTTAAAATCACACACTACATATCATTCAATTGTCATTATTTTAAAATTGAAGAGTTCTTGGTTTTGATAATCTGCAATAAAAAATTCTTTAATTTAAGTTACCTACTTTCAAAATTTCTTCTCTTTGGAAGTTTTAAAATTGAAAATTGCAATTAATACCACTAAAAACATTCTGTTATCTGTGTTTAAATGTTCATTTCTGTCTTTATTTCTAGTTCTTGCTTGCATAAAATCTTATATTAAAATGAAAGATGCAAGTTACTGAAAGTCAATTGAAATTGAATTTAAATTAAAATTTAATTAAAGAGGAGGTAGATATTTCAATATTCATTCAAATGTATGATTAGTTATTATATTTGATAGAACTTCTAATTGAAACATTCATTTCATTTTGATAATTACTCCTAATAACAATTATATTCAATAATAACAATAATAATTATTCTTTTTCAAGGGTATTACCTAAAATTATACTCACTGATTAAATTAAATGAGAACAAAAATGAATTGAAATTGCTCCCGTGCAATAGGACCAAAATCGTTTACAATAAATATGTATAGAGAAAGAAATCTGCTTTAGAATAAAAAATATTTTTCACTGAAATCTATACTTCATATTTTAATTACAAAAATTTATTTTAATCTTAATACGCTTACCTTCTATTTGAGTTGAATTTTTATAGTTCATGTAAACTATAATTTGAGTTGCAGAATTTGACAATTATCCATTTAAATTTTTTTTGTTCTCATTTCGTTCAAGAAATAATGAAATATGCCATATTTTTATATAAAAATATTTTTATTTTCGGTAATTATTATAAAACTTGCAATAAAATATAGTAATTGCTTCATTCTTCCACCTTTCAAGCATTATATTAATTTTTCTTATTAATTTTGAAACTACCTATTAATCATTAAGTATTAACAGATAACATTGTCATATTATAGCTATAGCTTATTTCAATAAATATTTATAAAAGAAATTTGAACAATATTATCTAAACATTTTATCATTATACATTATATCAATTGTGTGAAATATATAAATATTATTCAATAAAACGTTTATATTTATTTTTATATTATTAAATCAAACGCTGATATATTTTTTTCTAATTGTATTTCATTTTTGGAAAGGATAATGTCTTTCAAGCCCGGCGCGGCGGGAGGTATAATGACCGTGAAGGGCTAGAAACCAGTCGAACGACAAGATTTGTTAGGACCAGTTTGACCTAGTCTTTTGACTGCCACTGGAAGCCAATGCAGCCAATTGCTGCCTTTTGGTGAGCCCTGGACTATAGGATATAGAATATCTTTTCTATACAAACTAAAATTTGTAAACAATATTTTTTTTTAATAGAAAAGGTGGGGCTTGTCTATTCTCATAAAAATTGCCCATATCTCTCTAGACCTTCAACTTGTTTTTTAAAATTTCACGTATATATAATTGAACAATTAAAATTCAAAAATGTTTTCCCAAAAGAAATTTTGAATTTTTTTAATTTTCTCGGAAATGGTAAAAGATATCATTAATGAGTAACGAAATTTGTTATAGAACTTTTTAAATTGTACAAAACATTTTCTTAACATTTTTTCGAATCTGTTATTTTGAGTAAGAAAAATACGAAAATTCGATTTAATGAAAAAAAATCTCCTGGCCACCAAAGTTATTTAGCCTGCATAAAACTGATAAAATATGTTTTTGATGTTACTATAAATTCAACAAAAAATTGACAATAAATATAAGTGTGGGGTTTTTGACAAAATCGGCTTTTAATATTTTCAGAAAAAACCAGGTATGTGGAAGGAAATCCTAAATATCTTAAGCAGATCAAAAGTTATATAACTTTAAAGAAAAATTGATTTTATCAAAAAGCGATTTGAAAAATTGAAATACCCATAATTTAAAAAAATTTGTTTTCACAAATCGCAAAAATACATATCGCCTAATCTACTCTAAAAAAGAACTTATTTTATTTTCGAGCAGATAAGGAAGCTGAAAAAATCTAAAGCAGCAGGGCTGGTCGGGGTAGAGAACAAAGCGTGGCTGTTTGGCACACAAGATGTAAGGGAGAGGCGGAAGGCGGTAGAAAAAAAGTATAGAAGGGCAGGGATTCCCAAGAGGGTGGAGGGAGGGGTGGATCGTACCACTGTATAAAAGAGGGGATAGAGAGAGACAGGAAAACTATAGAGGAATTACGCTAATGGATACGGCGTAAAAATATACGCGATGGTGTTGGCAAATAGACTTCGGAGGGATGTTGTTGGAAAAGAAATATTGCTGGAGACGCAGGCGGGCTTTAGTGAGGGAAGGAGTACTTTTGACAATATTTGCGTCTTGCAGCACATGGTGAATAGAGAACTAGCTAAAAAGGATGCGAAAGTGTACGCGTTTTTTGTTTATCTAAAAGGCTCTTTCCCTTCAGTGGGTAGGGGGAAGTTGTGGGAGTCAATGGAAGAGAGGTCAGTGTAGAGAGGCCTGATCGAGAGGGTAAGGGAGGTATATGATGAGGCGAAAGATAGGATGAGAGGAGGGGAGGCAATACATGAGGGTTTCTGGATGGATAGGGGGTTGAGGCAAGGGTGCCCGCTCAGCTCAACGCTTTTTGCAATTTTACTCGCGGATATGGAAATTAGGCTGGCGGCCAGAGTGGTAGGAGGAATTAGGGTAGGAAGAGTCAGGATATGGTCACTCGCATATGCAGATGACATAGTGCTGCTAGCAAAGAGCGAAGGGGCTTTAAAGGAGATGAAGAAAAAGTTGAAAAGGTACTTGGAAAAAATAGGTTAGAGTCGAATGCGGACAAGTCGTAGGTTATAGTGTTAAGGAAAAGAGTTAGGAGAGATAAGGGAGGGGAGTGGAAGTAGGAGGGAAAAGCGGGACAGGAGCTGAAAAAGTTTGTGTAACTGGACTTCTTGTTCCGAAGGAATGGGGGAGTGGATGGTCATATAAAAGAGAGGGTGAGAAGCGCAAATGTGGTGATAAGGCAGGTATAAGGGCTGGGAAAGAGTTTGTTCGCAGATGATTTTGTAAGAATAATGAAATTGTTTTGATTCTCAAGTGATAAGTGTCTTATTTTACGGAGTGGAGGTGTGGCGGTGGAAAGTAAGTGAAAAGGTAAATACGATACAAGAGAGGTATGTAAAGTGGACACTGGGATTAGCAAGGAATACACCAAATTATATTGTCAGGAGGGAGATAGGAAGAACGAGTTCAGGGATTATAACGGAGAGTCGAGCGTGTAAATATGAGGAGAAATTTTTGCATGAGGGGGGAAGTAAGCTGGTTACGGAGTGTTGGTGGGAGAAGGAGAACAAACGTGGGGGTGCGAAAATGAAGGTGGAAAGGGAAAATTATTTTAGAACGAATGGATTACAGATGGATGAAGTGAGAAGTATGCACGAGAAAGGAAGGTATATGAGTTGGTTCAAAAAAGTGGCATGGAGAAAGAGAAGGCTTTCTAGAGATAAGAAAATATATGAATTGTGCGGGAAGAGGGATACAAAGGTTGAGCACTGGTTGGAGGAGTGTGAAGGAGGTGGAAAGGAGTGGGATAAGCATGGAGGTATTGTTTCATCATAGGGCTGTCAAAAGGGCAGTAGTATCGGTGAAGAGGGTGTTGGGTAAAATGCAGAAGAAGAGAGGGAAGGACGAAGAGAAATGGAGAAGGAAAGGCTGGCAATGTGAGACATAGCGAGAAAATGAGCGACATGCATGCTAGGTTAAGCGAGGAAGGCTAGGCAATAAAAGCGAGCGGATTAGATATAAGATGTGGATGGATGTTAGTTTTTAAGAGGTAGTTGTAAGAAAATTCTGTAAAAATGGAAGTGTGAGCAAGTCAATTTTTTTAGGCCAACAGGCCGAAAAATAAACGTTTATCTATCCATCTAGTATTTTCTGTTAAATACTTCCTTATTTATAACATTAATCACCTTAATTATTAACTTCCACCTATTAAATTAACGACCTGCAAAACTATAGTGCTACTTTACATTTTTATATGTACACTACATAATATACTCCTAAAAAACTATTATATAATACTAAAACTAAACGAAATTACCCAAACGCCACACAGTGGGGTGAAATCGGAAAACGAGGTTCAAAATGACATTTAGAACGCAATTATGCACCGATTTTAGAATTTTTTTTTTTGAAAAATTCAGAACTAAATTTTTCAGAAAATGGTGAGAGTAGATTTTTTATTTTTTTGTTTATTTAATTTTTATTTTAATGCAAACATCGAAAAAAATATCGATTTTTCTAATCTCATTTTTTATCTTCTAGACAAAATTTTTCTTATACTTCTCGTCCCTTGAACTTAGAGCACAGGGGTATAAGAAATATAAAAAAAGTCTTAACTTGCATAGTTAATTGTTATAAACAAATTGTATTAACAAATACTCGACATTAAGGGTTATTCGGCTTCAACGTATATTTCTGCTCTGAAATCGCTT
>NC_046660.1:43995602-44011432 GCF_010883055.1 Belonocnema kinseyi
AACAAATAACATTTAATGTTAAATTTAAATATTCACGTATCATCCTCACAATGAAAGTAAGCGATTTCAGAGCAGAAATATACGTTGAAGCCGAATAACCCTGTGCACTAAGTTCAAGGGACGAGAAGTATAAGAAAAATTTTGTCTAGAAGATAAAAAATGAAATTAGAAAAATCGACACTTTTTTCGAGGTTTGCATTAAAATAAAAATTAAATAAACAAAAAAATAAAAAATCTACTCTCACCATTTTCTGAAAAATTTAGTTCTGAATTTTTCAACAAAAAAAATTCTAAAATCGGTGCATAATTGCGTTCTAAATGTCATTTTGAACCTCGTTTTCCGATTTCACCCCACTGTGCGCCACTATAACCAAATTTCACAACTGGTAATGAATACCGAGCAAATTTTTTCGGTGTTCGGTGAAGTATTTAATTTTTTTATTTTGTGATGGTACCGCTGATGCAGGGGATCGAACTTTTTCAAAAGTAAAGTTTCCCTTTTGAATTAAAATAAGTTTACTGTGAGTCTAAGAAGTTGAGTCAAATTGATTTTTTCCGATTTAATTAAACCCAAGGATGAATACCGATTCAAGTTTACGATAAAGGCAATTCCAAAATAATATAAATAAGAATTAATTTTTTAATATTCATTTTTAGAATTAATGTAACTTTTAGTTTGTTCTGAGTAAAAAATGAAATATGAGACAGTAACATATAATCAATTTTAGATGTAAATCGAGTTAATGAAATGTAAAAAATTCTATTCTTTCAAATGAAACAATTTGTCACTAAAAATTCATCGACATACCATAAGTACTGGCTATATCTCCAAAGGCTTAAATTTAAATTTCTTTCAAACTTTTAAAGCATTCTTTAATCATTTAGTTTTTGCAAAGTATGAAAACAATGAAAACGTAAGTGGGCGACTTGCGTACATCCGAAATATCTTCGCAAATTCGTTAGATATTCGTAACTGTGAGCCCAGTTTCAAATAACTACAGTGGATTATATCATTATTTTAATAAACTATGTTATAAATTAATCTCTTAACAATAAAATATAGGTAACACTGAAACTATGTTACTTATTGTAAATTTCATTGTCGCTAATCATTTTTCGGTTTAATTAAATAGGAAAAATTAAATCTTTCTTAACTTCTTAGATTTACAGTAAAATTATTTGAATAAAACAGGCAAATTTTACTTTTGAAAAAGTTTTATCTCTTGTGCCAGTGGATTTAAAAAAATGTCAAGAATAACATTTTTTTAAAGAAAATTTCGTCATATATGGAAAATGAGGATTTACAATTGATGTGCTTTTGCGGGGTTATTTATATAAAGTATCACTCATTTTGTAATGAAGTTATGCTGTGAATTATTATTTATGTTTACGATTATTAATTATTTAGCTAATTATTTTTATTTATAACACATATTTAATTTTATTATAGATAATATGATATTCTATGATCACTTGTAAAATATTTTTTTATTTAATACTCACCACGTTGAATTGCATACTACAATTAATTCATAATATGGTGATTTTAAAATAAATGCAAAAAGTTCTGTTGTATTTTTCGACTTTTATATAATTATGCAAAAAAGTTAGAATTAGAACCTCAAATAAAAAAGGAAACTTGACATTTGAAAAAGTCTGATCCCCTGCTTCAGCAGTCACCACGAAATTTCAACAATGAAATACTGCGCCGCACGAACGTCTTTTTCAAAAAATCTCCGAACCAACATACCATAGTTTTTGAGTATATTCGGAACGAACGCCTTCTGAAATCAAATTCGGCATGAACACCTTCTTTCACTTAGACATTAATACACTATTAGTTACAGATTATATTTATAATGCTATTATTATATCTAAAATTATGAAACTTATATTTTTAATTTTGTGGAAAAAAAATATTGCAGTGCTGGGAATCGAAACTACCGCTATCGATGACCAATCGAAATATAAAGAATTACAAATTAAAAATATTTGAGCGATAGGGAGACAAAACCTCACAAGGCGCTGTCTCATTAAAAAATGATAATGCATTATATTCGTATTGAAAGTCAGCTAGTTTTTATTTCACAATACCTGCATTAAATAAAGAATAATAAATAATATTTATTGTTTAGTTCATGAAATTTGCCATGATATCATGTGGATATTGTTGTACAATATTTTTTTGTTAAACTCTAAAATCTGAATTCTGAAAGTGTTTCTCTTATAAAACAACGCTTTTGAAAAAAGAATTCTGCGCATTAACTCGAATTTAGATATATTCGTATACAGTATACATAATTTGTTCTTTATTCCCTTATTTTATTCTCCAAAGATCTGTTCTGTAACTTTATATTATCTGAATTCTTTTGACATATCTTTACCATTCTGCCTGTCCAGCTTTTTTTCAAAAACCTTCGATTCTTGAAAAATAATCCTGTAAGTTTTTTGAAATTACATTTATAGACAATATATCCAAAGTTTTAAATTTATTAATGATAATTATAACCTTTATTTAATCATAGAATATATTATTATATTATAATACTATTACATTTCTAAATCCTACAGAGGAAGGGCAAACATAAGTCGACTGACAGTATCTATTAAATTACGAATTAATATTAATTAATATTACTATTAGAGAAATTCTTGTTTCATATATTCTCATTGTATTTTATAAATAAGAATACTATTTTTTGTGATATAGATGACTATTTTTTGCATAATAATTAATCATTATCTAGCTAATTACTCCCTGTCAATTATTATTTCAAAAGTTCCTAAATAGAAATAGTTTACAGGGTGAAGAAATTCCCGATTTGTGTGATTACTAGATATGTAATTGGGATTTCATTTGCATAATACTTTAAAAGATATAAAACGTTTTATGAAGACTTGAATATTTATTTCCCTTCAGAACGAATTATTTTTACTGCTCGGGTGTGCCGTATAACCGTTTAACAGGGGGAAAAATACTATTTTTACTTTAATAAAATTGCATCGCCAGTGTCAGCCAATCAGAAAAAGTTCTACAACTGCTGTACAATGTTGCAGCAGTTAATTGTAGAAGGTTACAGTTCTAAGTGGTTATTATCTATGCATATTCAACATGAATATTCAGATTTTATTAATCGGTAGTTTCTCAATGAATTCTTTTGATCCTGTGTGGATTGTATAATTGAATTCGAAGTTGCAAAGAATATCCATAAAATTAAAAAACAGTAAAAAAAACTAGATCCACACATTTAAAAATGAAGTATTTTTAAGATGCAAAATTAATTCATATTTAGAAATGTAACAATTTATTCTTTCGAACAGTCTTGGAAAATGCACAAATTGAACTATTTATTTACAGGTTGTTTGAATCGAAGAATTTGAATTAGGATTTATTCAACCATTTAACGTTTTTTTACTTGAAATTGTCTAATTTCAAATGTTTAATCAGAAAATTTTCAACATTTCCAGTTAAAATCATTGATTACTATCAATAGCTTTCAGTAATTTTTGAAAACTTTAACATGTACTTATTTTCAAAAGATACATGTTTTGAAAATTGAAAAATTAAATTAAACCATTTTCATAGTCTTTATGTGCTTTATATTGAAGATTCTTAAATTTTTAAATAATTTAACATTGAAAGTTTCAAGTTTCAATCAGAAGTTTAATTGGTTAAAGGCTTAAGACTATTTGAGTAATTCATACGAATTGAGGGAACTCAGAATATTGAAGGAATTCAGAGATTTTTAGTAAGATTTCCGAAATTAAGAATGCGTGTATTCAAGGATTTCAGGAAGTTGAGGAAATAAAAGATTCAAGAGAATTGAGAAATTCAGTGAATTTAAGAAATTCGGAGATTTTCAGAAATTTAAAGACTGCAAGGAATTCAAAAATTCTCAGGAATTCAGAGAATGCAAGGAGTTTAGAGATTTCAGGAATTGGGAATATTTGAAAAAATCATGGAATTAAGAATATAATAGGATTTAAGAGAATTTCAAATATTCAGGGAATTCAGGATATTAAAAGATTTCAGGATATTCCAGGATAAAGAAAATTCATCACGGAAATGCAAAGAATTTAGATAATTGAGAATATTAAAAAATATTTAGGAGATACAGAATATTAAAAGAATTTAATGAATTGAGAATTTCAAAGAATGGAGGGAATTCAGAATATTAAAGGCTTGCAGAAGATTCAGAGAATTCTAAATATTCAAGGAATTCAGGATATTCAAAGAATTTAATATATTCAAGAATTACGGGAAAAACATTTCTGAAATTGCAGGAATTTAGAGAATTCAGAATATTTAAAGAAATCAGGGGATTGAGCGAATTCAAGGAAGTTCAGGAATTCCGAATATTTAAAAAATGAACGGAATTCATTTTAAATATTTAAGGATTCAGGGAATTTATAGTTTAAATATTTCAGAGAATTTACGAAATTCAAAGATTTCCAAGGATTCGAAGAATGTAAGGAATTAAAAATATTCCAAGAATTCGAGGAATTTCGTAAATTCAAGACATTTAGGATATTTAAGAATTTTAGGGAATTCAGAGAAATCAAAGATTTTAGAGAATTGAAAAATTAGAGTATTTAGAAATTCGGAGAATTTAAGGAATTCAGAAATATTTAGGAATTAGTAAATGACAGCGTGCCCAGAGGTAGACCGCGGAAAGAATGGTTAGGATTTGTGAATGAGACCCTAGTTAGAAGAGACATAAAAAGTCACAGAAACACGAGAGCCTGCATGAAAAAATGCATGGACATAAAAGAAGCTAGAGAAGTATGCCAGGACAGGAAAGTATGGCGGCAAATGGTTAATAAAAAGAGTGTCAGTAAAGTGAATGTCACTTAAAACAAAAGACCTTGGCCACTAATAGACCCAAAAGGGGCAGGTCTCATAACGACTTTGTGAGGACTTCACTTGCAGTGATTGTTAGAGTGATTGATCAGAAACCTGGGTTGGAGCAGTGTTGTGGAATGAACCCTTCTCCACATTACTCCTTTCCCCACCAAGTTCTTCACGCTTAGCCCGAAAGGGAAATGGTGTGATAATAGAGAATGAAAGGAATGCAGAGAAATTCCGAAGAATTCAAGAAGAAATTCTATGAATTAAGGGAATTGAGAGAATTTAGCAGAGTCGAAGGAATTCAGGAGATTTTGAGAATGCGAAATATTTAGGGAAATGGGAACATTAAAGGAATTCAGGGAATTGAGAATATTAAAGGATTTTAGAGAATTCGGAGAGTTCGAAATATTTCAGAAATTCAGGATATTTTAAGAATTTAGGATATTCAAGGACTACAGGAAATTTAAGAAAAAAAAGAGAAATCAAGAAATTTCAGGAATGCAGAATGTTTAATAAATTGAGGGCATCCTAGCGATTCCGAATAACAAAGGATTGCAAAGCATATATAGTTAAAAGATTGTAGAACATTTAGGCAATTCAGATATTTTCAAGTATTCAAAGAATGTAAGGAATCTTAAATATTTAAGAAATTCTAATAATTCCGAAAATTGAAGCAATTTAGGATGTAAAATAATTATAGGTAATTTTAGGGATTTAATAGTGTTTAGGGAATTCAAAATATTCCAGAATTCAGGGGATTCAAGTAGGTCAAAAAATTCAAGTAAATTATAGATTTTCAGTCATTTCTAAAATACGAGTATTACATGCAATTCAAAGAATTTCCGGCAGATTAGAGAAAATAAATTCAGAATACTCGATGATTTCAGGTAATAATAAAAAATAAAAGATTTCAGAGAATTCAACAAATTCATAATTTTTCAGAAAATCAGGAAATCTGCTAAATTTTCGTTGCTCTAAACATAAAACTTCTAAATGAAAAAAAGAAGGAATGCAAATTTTATATTTAAAGTTTTAAAAGCTTCGAGTGAAAAATTAATTTTAATTTTTAAATGAAAAGAAGTAAAATTATTGAAATTGGTAAGCCTTAAAATAAAAATTTTTCAATTTTTTTTCTTCAAGTCTTCGAGAGTGTTCAATTTCATGTATTCTTTATTCACAGACTATTTAATATGTAAGTGTTTGAATTAGGTTTAATTCAATTATTAAAATTTTTTTATTCAAAATGGTTCAATTTGAAAAGTTTATTCAAGCAAATTGAGGACATTTCAGAAAAATCTTAATAATTTACATGATCATTAGTTTTAATTTATTTTTCAAGCATAGTATATAATTATATTCAAAGGAAACATTGTTGAAAGATTTAAAAATGAAACTAAACAATGTTCAAGGTCGTAAAAAGAGAGAGATTCATAAAACTTTTATAATATTATACTTCAATTAGACTTTTTTATATAATAAACTAATAAGGTTAAGAAGGACTTCAATCATGCTTGAAATTAAAAAATTATAATTGTAATAGATTTTAACAATGTAATTATTTTTACTGAAACTAATATTAGAAGTCAAATACTTTTGGCTAAAAGTTCGAATATTTAGCAGAAAATTAAGTCATTTTTAACATTATTATTTTGGTTATTGAAAGTAAACTGGAATATTCCTTGTATAAAAAATGTACTATTTATTTTTTTTTATTCATCTGTTTAAGAAGAAATTTTCCCTTTCTTAAATGAAAATGCAACTGTTCGGTTAAACATTCAACCTACTTTTAAAAAGTTTGTCTTTTTGATTTGAAAATAAACCCTCTTTAACAGAAATTACATCTCCCTTGGGTAAAAATACAACTATTTAGTTGAAAATTAAAAAAAAAGAATTAGTTATTATTTTTACTAATTATTTTTTGTAGGAAATATACGTTTTGTTTAAATTCCTATTCTGGCGTTTTTAACTAATTTTTTTTAGATGAAAATTCAGTTGTTTATTTATTATTTTATTTTTCTAAAGAAATGCATGTGTTTGAAAAGAAGTTTTATGATTTTTGGAAAAACGCAGCTATTTGTTAGATAGTTCAACAGTTTTGTTAAAAAGTCACCCTTTTTGGTTGAAAAGTTGTCTTTTTGGTTTAAACATTTAATTTTTTCGTAGAAACTTATTTATTGTTTACAAATTCATATTTTGATAGTGAAAACTCAACTTAAATTTTTTTTACAGAGAACTCAAATCTTTTTTTCAAAATTGATCTTTTTGATTTAAAAATTCACCTGTTTTAGTAGAATCATCTTCTTCTTTTTAATGAAACTTTTGGTTAAAAATTCTTCTGCTTTGTTAAGTATTAAACTATTTGAGTATTAACTATTCCACGGAAGGTTTATGTCTTTGATTTAAAATTTAACTGTTTAGTCGAAAATGAAATTCGTCTATTTGGTTTTAAAATTCTTTTTTTTTGTATAAATTTCATCTTTCTGGATTGAAATAGAAACTATGACACTTTTTTGTTTGGACTTTATCTTTTAAGGTTGAGAATTTAACTATTATTTCAAAATTTAATGATTTTTTTGGAAAGTTTTCTTGTTCAAAATAAATTATTAATTAAAAAATTTTTTATTTGTATTTGAAATACTGTTTAATTCCTTTCATAGAAGATTGTATATTAAAAATATTGTAAGACTGAAATTGTGGTATTTGAATATTTATGATCAAGAAAAATGAAAAAATTAGTCAAGTAAATATCAGGGAATTTTGAAAATGAAGTTCTCGGACACCCTGGCTAATTCTACTAGCAGTACTTAGCAAAAAATTTCTGGAAACTAAAAATTACCTCCAGTATTAAGGGATCGTCCATATATTACGTAAGACATTTTTCTTTTGTTTATATCGCTGTGACCTTTTCAACTCCACAAAAATGTTATTTTCGTCTTTATTCAAACAACAGAAAAACGTCTTACGTAATATATGAACGATCCCTAAGGAATCCAGTGTACGAGGCGTGTTAATAGAGTGGGGGGGGGGTGGATTTGTAGATAAGTATAGAATTACAGTGTTGCTTATTTAAACAACACGTTCGTTCCACAACACGGCTCCGACCCAGGTCGCTGATCAATCTCTCTAGCAATTACCCCGAGCGAAGAGGTTCACAGAGTCACCAAATTCGTAATAAATAATAAATAATAATAATGATATAGATTGAATTGGGCCCTATCTATTAACATATGGATAATAAATATCCTTCTTAATATCAATTTCTTTAATATATACTATGGCACGATAGTTAATGAAATGACGATATTTAACGACGCATGACATAACCAATTATTGTTGAATGAATTTAGGCTCACTAGAAATAAGCAATTCCCCTTACACTTGACATTTACATGCAACAGAGGCACTTGTGAAGAAAGTCCTCAAGGCTGTAATGTACACTGTTGCTCACTCACTATGAAATTGTCTTTTCTCTCGTGCGTTGGCAGAAATAAATCGTTTTTTTTTATTTCAGGGATCGTCCTTTGTCCCTTTTTTTATTTAATCCCAATTGTTCCTCTTCAATTTTTTTTTCAATATTTTCTTGGTTACAAGGGGAAATTCTTCGCAAATCAGAATAAATAATTTATTTTCCAATTTTTTAGATTTGAGGGTCATCGTCAACAGCAAAGAAATCGAAAACGATTTAGTTATGGAAAAAAAACCAGAAAAATAAATCAATTAATTTAAGTAAAATTTTATTTTTTAAACAAAAAATATTTTTCAGACAAGAAAGAAAAAAAGCTAATATTTGAATTTTGAAGCCAAAAGAGTAAATTATTTTACAAAACAGTTGAATTTTCTATAAAAGGGATGAATCTTCAACAACAAAATTGATTTTAAAGAAAGTAAATACTTTTAATCAAATAGAAGAATTGTCAACAGAAAAAAAGAAATCCTCGCCGAAAAATGTTAATAAGATTTCTTTTAAAAATATTTCTACTGCTAGCTTAGAAGTTCAATCATTTTCTTTGAAATTCATTTTTTTTCTTGGTTTAAGAGTCAATTCTTTGGAAGTGCATTTAAAAAAAATTTTAAAGTTAAAATTCTGTTACAAAATTTCGCAAGAAGGTTTAAAAAGAAGTATTTAAAAAACGTATACTCATGAATCAAATGTATATAACTGAATTAAATGTTAAAAAAAATAATGCAGAAAATTAATTTGTTTTAGTTGAAAATTTAACTATATGGTACAACATTAATTAATTTAGTTGGATAATCGTCTTTTTTGGTTACAAACCTAATTATAGTGCGAAAAATTCAATTATTTGATTTAAAATTTATCGATTTTGTTAAAAGTCATGATTTTTTGTCATATTTTTTTGTTTAAAATTCTACTTCTTGGTTGAAAGTTGATTTACTTTTTATTTAGTCAAATTTTTTGTTGAGGATTTATCTCTTTAATGGAAAATTAAACTATTTTGTACCGCATTTTTATTTTTGGCTTGAAAATTCAATAATTTTGTTCATATGTTTATTCTTTCTTTATGTAGAAATAAAATTTTCGAAATCGAAAATAATGTGTAAAAAAATAACTTATATCAAGACCCTCTAATAAAAAATAATTTATTTAGACTGGATTTTTATATGGCTTGGTATACATCAAAATAAACAAAAACATAGAAAATGTATGTTCTTCAAGTAGTCATTGTTTGGTTTTCGAAATTAATTCTTTCGTGCTTACCCAGAAAAATACATTTAAAAAATTAAGAGGTATCTAGTGAAAAGAATGCACTAAAAAAATGTGTAAGAATTCGAAATCAAAATAAATAAACTGTTAAAAATACATTCTTTAAATTCTTTCAATCTATTTTTTGATTTTGTCTCTTATGTACTTTTAACAGAAGAAAAAATAACTAGAAAAATTTCTAGAGAAAATTGGCTGCTCGAAGAGGACACTTTCATTCAACATTTACGAGATTTCCATATTATATAAAAATCTTTCAATAAAAAATTAAATTCCCTTTTTTCTTAAAAAAAATCTCTGGTTTTGCATAAAAATAAACCAATTAATTGCTGTTATTTATTTAATTTGAAAAAGCAGTCAAATTGAACAAGTTGTTTATATCCTTGTCGACAAGGTCTGTATAGTCACTATCAAGAAGTAATTTTAAAAAACGAGCGAAAGCGAGGAATGAAAAATGGGGATAAGGTCGTAGAGGAAATAGTGAAATCGTATTTTAATAAAATCATTAACGTGATAAAAAGTCTGTGATAAATACTGGTGTCCAAACTAAAACGATACATGAGTCATATTGTCAGTTTGGTCGAATTTTCTATTGTCAGCTACTTTCTCTTCTACTTTTCTGTATACCGATACACCCCCACCTCCGCATTTTTTCTTAATTTTACCCCCCTCTCAATGAGGGCGTTTACGTATCATCAGAGTGATCGATCTATTTAGGGTCGAATTTCGGCAAAAATTCAAATTTAAAATATGGAAAGTAGATTTTTTATACAAATTATTATTAAAAGTTTGTAGTTCATTCGTAAAATATAGTTAAAATATCACACTATAAATTCTCAAGAAATCTGTCGAGGCCGATTTTTGATTTTTTTTATAGAGCTGCACACAGCAAAAAAAATATTGATCGAAGAAACACATTTGTTGATATGGCAAGTTATTTGTTATAAACTAATATATGCAACGTATAACAGACATTAAAACTTGAAGGCAATCAGAATAATATTCTGTTCGTTTCTGCCTAAAATTGTCAAATCATGCATTTGTTTATAATAATTATTAATAAATTTAACAAATTATATCAGATGACAAAAATGCATCAAAGTGTATCACTGACAATGAGATTCGGAGTAAATCGCAAAAATTCGGTTCGTTTTTGCCTAAAACTGTTCAAATCATGTATTGTTTATAGTAACTGTTAATAAATTAAAAAATTTATTTATATCGGATACCACATTTTCACGATTACACTTCACATCTTGCTCTAAGCGAGCGATTTCGATGCATAAATATAGTTTAAAAAAACATAATTCACCATCCTGGCTATTTGTTGCAAATATTTTTTTATAACAAATAACTTGACATATCAACAAATTTTTTTCTTTCACCGATCCTTTCGCATCAAACCTGAGGACTCATGCCACTGAGAACAATTTTCACCGAGAATTTAAAGAATATTTTTGAAAATCAACATTTTTTCGCTGTTTGCAACTCTATACAAATTTCAAACAAACAAAAATTAAAAAGTTGGCCTCGCCAGATTTCTTGAAAATTTAATTCTGAGTTAAAAAAAATTGAAAATCGTTCAAAAATTGTGACCTACAGGTTATTTTGAACATCGTTTTTTGATTTCGCCCAACTGTGATGTCAGTTATTGAGTTTGAAAAGAAAAATGTAATGTTTTAAGTACAGTTAGTTTTTCTTGCAGAGTCCAGAATATCACAAACATAAAATTATTTTTTACTGAAAGGACGTTGCAAAATACGTGTTTTCTGAAGTTTTTAATTTTCAATAGCGGGAAATAAAGGAACCAAATTTTTAAATTGAAAAACAAATTGTCTTAGTTTGTTTTGATAAAATATTGATAACACATTGTTTTAGTTTTGATAACACTGATCTTTTTAATAAAAAAAAATTACATGATTTGTTGAAAATTTTTACTTTTGGGTTTAATTCCACGGCTTTTAATTTAAATATTTTTCGGTTCAAATATCAACTGTCATATTTACGTGACTTATTGAAGATTGATCTATTTTGTCTCTTTTGGTTGAAAATTAATCCTAGTGCCTAATAATTAATCTTTTTGGTTGAAAAATTATTTTTTGGTTAAAGATTCAACTAATTTGTTAACTAATTTACGTGACTTATTGAAGATTGATCTATTTTGTCTCTTTTGGTTGAAAATTACTCCTAGTGCCTAATAATTAATCTTTTTGGTTGAAAAATTATTTTTTGGTTAAAGATTCAACTAATTTTTTTTTTATTAGTTTTCAATTTTTTGTTAAAAGTTGATCTCCTTTTTCTGCAAATTCATTTATTTTTGTCAAAAAATAATTGCTTTGTTTAAAAATTTAACGACTTTGTTAAAAATATATTATTTTGTTAAAAATTATTTTTTTAGGTGAAAACTCGACTTTTTAATAGAAAATTTAACTACATTTTTTGTTGTTGTTGAAAATTAATTTTTTAACTTGAAAATTCAGTATTTTATTTAGTATTTGTTTTTTTGTTGAAATTTCAATGCTTTTGATAAAATATTAAAATATTTTTTGGTTGGAATATCAACAATTCAATTTTTCTTTGAAAATTGGTATTTTTGGTTAAAAGTTATAATACTTTGTTGAAAAGTGTTTTTTTTGTTGTTTAATGATTCATTACTTTAGTTTAAAAATGATCTCTATGGCTAACAGTGCAACTATTGTATTGAAAAATTCGTTGTTTTTTTTGTTGAAAATTAATTTTCGCAACAGAAGATTTACCTATTCCATTTTTGTTGGCACTTTTTTAATTGAAAATTCACTTTTTTTATTGCAAATTGTATATATTGTTAAAAATTAGATTTTTTGTTGTCTGAAAATTTTACTATTTCACTATTTCACTATTTTATTGAAAATATGTCTTTTTAGTAGAAACCCGATCTTCTTGTTTAAAAACTCATCATTTTAATTAAAAATTGAATGATCTCATTTTTGTACAAAATTGATCTTTGTTAGTAACCTTAGAAAAAAAGGCCAGTAATTAAAATATTAAATTTTTTCGCTTTGAACTGAATAACTTACTCTTTTACTTTATTTTACAAATTAACTATAAACTTCTATTAATAATTTCTTATTTAAAATGAATGAACGTGTAAGTAACTTATTTATGACAAATTATAACTTTGACGTGCATAAAAATTTTAAGAATTATTTTTAATTTTATTATTACATGCTATAAAATGTAATTGCTAATAATGGTAGAGATTGACGATTCTGAATAAAATGGTCAAAAACGTCTTTTTTTCTTATGGGTATTCAGAGTGAGGATTTGACCGGTAAACCGAAAAAGACCGGTAAAAGACCGGGAATTTTATTGAATGGGATAAGGCCGGGAAATGACCGGGAATCTAATTTAAAAACCGGAAATTTAGTTTTCATCACAAAAAAAATCGATTTTTCATTATTTTCATAATTATGGTCAATTTAGGTAAGTGATTTCTACTGTATCTAGAGTCGCAGATTTTTCAGATTATCTCAACTTACTTTAATTAAATCATACTTTATTACTGAATATTTATTATTTTCCGTTATAAAAAAAACCTTTCGGAATTTTGTTCCCTGGGAGATTTTTTTCGGTTAATAAAGTTTCATGATCGAATTGATGGTATTAAAAAAATACATAAACAATAATTTGCTCAATTTCTTTAAAAAAAAGGATTTAGCACATTTTCATGCGCGCTTTCTTCTCATTTATCCTAACCCGAAACAGAAAATATCAGATAATAGTATCGCTTTTAATTTAGGAGAGGAAGTTTTCGTACAGAAATAGAAATACTCTTGGAACAGGAGATTTTTGACATTGAACGAAAATTTTTTTTATGAATTATAATTCAGATACAGAAAAAGTGAATTCAAAAGTATCCCTTTTCCAAGTCTGAAGGCCAGAATTTGTCGCAATTTAAGTTCCCTCTTTTAAATTTTAGATAAAGAGAGTATTTTAAGCAGATTTTAGAGTGGAAGTAGTATTTCAAGAAGCAAATATTGATAAATAAAAATAAAAAATGTTGTCACATTGCTCGTTGCAAATTCATTTTTTTAAATTAAAAATTGAACTACTTGGTTAAGAGTTAGACTCTTCTGTTAAAAATTAATTCTTCTGGCTTAAGATTCATCATTTAAATTGAAAATTCATCTTTGGTAGTAAATGTAACTACTTTGTTAAAACTTGATTATTTCACTACAAAATTAACTATTTCAGTAGAAACTTGAACTATTTTTCTGAAAATCCGTCTTATTTTGTGCCTAAGAACTAGATTTTTAGCAAAAAATGTAACTATTCTATTTTTTGTTGAAAATGTATCTTTTTTGGATGATTGATATTCTTTATATTATGTTTGAAAATTCAGTTTGGTTTAAAGTTACTTCATCTGAATGACAATTGGCATGTCTGGTTTTGGCTTAAAATTTTTTATTTCTTGTTCAAAATTAAACAATTTTGATAAAATTTTTTAAATTGAAAATTCAACTACTTGGTAGAAAATTCACATATTTAGTTAAAAATGCGAAATAAAAAAAAAATTGTATTTGCAAGTTAATCTTCTTGTTTAAAAATTCTTCGTTTGGAATAAAACTTCGAGTATTCCAGTTAAATATTTATTATTTTACTGTAAAATTCATCTTTCTGATTAAAAAAAAATTACTTGGTTTAAAGTTAAACTCTATTGTTGACAATTAATTTTTTTCGCTTAAACATTCATTGTTTTAATTAAAAATTCATTTCTTTGGTTGAAATATGAGTTATTTGATTAAAAACTTGTTTTACCTTGGGATGAAAAGGAATTTTTTTCTGAAAATTTAACTATTTTGTTTTTGTTTAGTTAAACATTATTATTAATCTTAACTGAAAATATAATTATTATTTTAGTATACCATAATTTCAATTGAATATTCATTACTTTTCTTTTGAAGATGTAACTACTTCATTAAAAGTTTTTTTTTGTGAAAAGTAATTTTTCAACTGAAAGTTTAACTAATTTTAGTTAAATATTCCTAAGTTTTAGTTGTAAATTCATCTGTTTGGTTGAAAATTAATCTTTTTAAATTTAAATTTAATTATTTAAGTTTTGGTTAACAATGATATTTTTTAGTACAAATTAATTGTTTTTCACAGAAAATTCAACTATTTTTGGTGAAGATTTATCGTTTTAGTTGAAAACTCACACTTTTGATATGAAATTTAACTATTTCAGTTAGAAATTCATCATTTTAATTAAAAATTCATAAGTTAGATTGAAAATTGAACTGTTTTTGAAAGTTAATCTTCTTGTTTAAAAATTCTGCTTTTCGATAAAAAATTCAAGTATTCCATTCAAATATTTAGCATTTTCCCTTCGAAGTCATTTCTTTGGTTAAAATATAAGATGTTTGATTCAAAACTGTTCTTTGATTTAGATAAAAAGAAATTCTTTTGTCCAAAATTGATCAATTTTGTTGAAAATTAGTTTATTTTTTAGTTGAAAATTATTATTTACTGAAATGCAACTATTATTCCTTTTGAATATTGCTAATTTTAGTTAAAAATTGATCTCTTTTGTTGAACATTTATTTTTTGATTAAAAAATTTAATTATCTAATTTTTGGTTGAAAAATGATCTTTTTAGTTGAAATCTCATCTTTTTGTTCTAAATCCAACTATTCCATATAGACATTTGCAATTTTAGTTGAAAATTCGTTACTTTTTTTGAAAATGTAACTATTTTTTTAAAGTTACTTTTTTCTTTTTTGTTGAAAGTTATTTTTTTATGGTAAGTAATTTTTTCAAATGATAATGTAACCTATTTCAATTAAATATTCCATAGTTACAAGTAAAAATTCATCTGTTTGGTTGAAAATTATTTTTTCAATTCAAAATTTAATTGTTCACGTATTTATTGAAATTTTACTTTTTTTTAGTAAAAAGTAATGTTTTCGTTGAAAATTCAACTATTTCAGTTGAAGATTAGTCATTTTAGTTGAAAAATCATCAGTTAGGTTGAAAATAGAAATAGAAAATAGAAAATAGAATTTTGATCCTAGAAATTTAAATATTTCATTTTTTGTTAGAAATTTCTATTTTGTAGTAGAAAATTCAAGTATTTGTTTTAAAAATCATTTATATTTTAATTTTTCGCTCAGTTGTGTTAAAGGGCGTTTAGACTGAACGACATGAATTAAAATAAATGTTTGCGTTTAGCGACTATCGAGAGAATTAAAAAACTTGACCGGGAAAATCGGTTATAAATAT
>NC_046660.1:44011532-44020418 GCF_010883055.1 Belonocnema kinseyi
TATAAATATAAAAAATATAAATAAGTAATAAAATCAATTAATAAAAATAATCTAGATTTGGACATTCGATCAAATTTAGTCAGTTGTGTGACGTTATGGCCCGCAGTAACACAATGTACTACTTTACTATCATTCTAATAACAATCGTTCGTTGAGTTAAAATTTTCCTCGTTACGTAACCCGGATTGTAAGTTTGATTGGGTTAAGTGGAGAGAACAATAGCGAGTATCTGTTCAAGCATATAGCTGTTCAGTTCTGTATAACCCTATCAGGCTAATAATCTGTGACATCCGCGGTTACCTTAGCCGCTCTAAAAACTTCCGCTTGTTGGATTACACTGGATTACCTCTATAATGAGAATTACCCCGCATTATCTAAGATTACACCAGATTCCATGGAATTACTCTGAAATACATAAAATTATGCCAGACTACTCCATTTAAACTAAAGACACATGCAAATTTTCAACTAAATTGTTGAATTTCCAAGCCAAAAAGACGAAATTTGAACCAAAAAGCTGAATTTTCTAACAAAATTGTTAAATTTTCAAAAAAAAAAAAAAGAAAAAGACATAAATTTTCAACTAAAATGGTCAAACTTGAAGAAAAAATTATTTTTAAGTAACTACTTGAATTTGCAACCAAGTTAGTTGAATTTTCAAAGAAAAATTTGTTATTAGATATTTCATGAACAAAAATTTTCATTTCAAATAAAAAAAATTGAATTTAACAACTTTCTACTAATTCGACAATTTGGTTAAAATGATATTTTGTTTTTTGGAAAATTTTTATCAGTTCAAAACTGAAATTGTTTGTTGAAAACCCGTCGTTTTGGTTTGAAAATTTAACTCTGTGGTTTAAACTTCTCCATTTTTTGTTAAGATTTATCTGTTTCACTTAAAAATTCATGTATTAGGTTAAAAATAACTTTTATTCGGCTTACAAATTTTATTGTTTGGTTAGAAATTTAACTATTTTATTGAAAAATAATTTGTTCAGCTGTGAATTTACCTAAATGTTTTTCAATTAATACAGAAAATTGATCTTATTTAGCTAAAAATTTAACTATTTGGTAGAAAATTCATGTATTTTGTTCAAAGTCCATCTTTCTCGAGTGAAAGTTTAATCATATTCTTCAGAATTTAATTCTCGTATTAAAAATTCAAGGATTGTATTTATCATCTTTTTATCAAAAATTCTTTTGCTTAAATGACTGTTAATCTACTTTTTTCAAATTAATTTCTTTGGTTAAAATTTTATTTTGTCGAATAGAAAATCTTTTTTGCTTACAAATTTTGTATCTTTTGTTGAAAATACGTATTTTTGGTTTAAAATTCATCTCTGTCTAATATTTTAAGTAATTTGCTAAAAATTCGTATTTTTTGTGCTAATTCTTTTCTAAAAATTAAACCTTTCCATATTTGGTTAAAAATGTATCTGTTTTGCTTGAAAATTGATGTATTTGATTAAAAATTCAGCTATTTGGTGAAAAAAATTATTATTTCGTTAAAAATACTCGGAAGAGGTGGATTACGCCATATAATATCGGATTACCCTGCATTGACTGTCGTTAAAAATTACCCCGCATTACGTAAAATTACTTCGGATTACATAGGATTACTTTGGATTACATAAAATTATGCAGATTGCAAAGTCTAAACTACAGACTAATGCAAATTTTCAACCAAGAATGATGACTTTTTAACAGAATCAAAAAAAGATGTATACTAAATCGTTGAATTTACCAAGAAATAGAAATTGTCAGCCGATAAGATTAATTTTATACCTAAAAAGTGAAATTTTTGATAAAAATGTTTAATTTTTAATTAAATAACATTAATTTTTTGCCAAAAAATGAATAATTAAATTCTAGGACAATAAACTGGTTCACAATCACAAAAGAACGATTTTTTAACAGTTGGTTTAATTTTAAATCAAAGAAATAAATTTTTAACAAAATCATAAATCTTTACCGGGAATAGTTAAAAAATAAATTTTCCAAAAAAAAAGTAAATTTTCAAAAAAAAAGTAAATTTCCCCAAAATTGGTGACTTTTCAACCAAAAATATATTATTTTCAACTAAAAAAATATATTTATCAACTAAAATTATGATTCTTATACAAAAAAAAATAACTTTTTAAAATAATATTTGAATTTTACAAAGAAATTAATTTTTAAGTAAATAAGATTAATTTGCCAAAAAAATGTAATATTAAATTTTTCGACGCAAGAATATTTTAATTTCAAATCAAGAACAGTTAAATTTAATCAAAAACGAAGGATTTTCATCAAAATAGTTAAATTTTCCATGAAAACTTTCCATGAAGAAAGATAAATTTCCATGCAAAAATTGAAACGTTCAACTAAGAAAAATTAATTTTTATCTCAAAATTCTAATTTCAATAAATTAAGTTTTCGCGAAAAAAAAGAATTTTCAACAAAATAGTTCGACTTTTAATCAAGGATTTAATCAAGGAATTTTCAATCTATAAGAATAATTTTCCACAAAAAGAAGCAAATTTGAAACAAAATACAAGAATTTCGAACAGCATGATGAATTTCTAACTAAAGAAGATAAATTATAAGCAACAAGTTAACAAACGAACAAACTATATGAATTTTCAACGAATCAGTAAAATTGTTTAAGGAAAAAAAAAGAATTTTTATTCAAAAGGATTCATTTTCTACAAAAGAAAAAAACAATATTCAACAGAATACATTAATTTTCAATCAAGGTGTTAAATTTTCGGTTAAGAAAAATAATTCTTAAACAAACAAACAAATTATATTTAAACAAAAAAGATGAATTTTCAATCTAGAAGAAGAATTTTCTACAAATTACAAATAAATCTTTTTAAAAATTCGTAAATTTTCATCAACAAAGAAAATTTTATAATGAAAAACAGAATAGTTCAGTTTTCCGTTAAAAAAACTAATTTGCAAAAAACTAATTTTCAACCAAATACATCAATTTTGAACTAAAAAGATCATTTTCTACAAAAAAATTGAATAGTTAAATTTTCGGTTATTACAATTAATTTTGAAACAAAAAGTTTAACAAGATAGTTCAAAACTATATATAATAGCTATGTAAATTACTTCGAAATACCCGATTTTCTTTGCATTACAAGATAATTACTTGAAATACCTAAATTACCTCGAAGTAACTGGATTACAAGTGTATTGTGCTGGATTACAACTAGATTACTCCAGATTAAAAGAGTTGTCTCTTACTCTTGGTAAACGATAAGAAAAAAGTTTAAGGCGTTTCTATGAGACAAACATTTATTAACTGTCAAGGATGATACATTAAAAATGGTTTTAATTAATTTAAAACTGTTTTTTTCCATTTATGAAAGATTCTATTTTAAAAAATGATAAAAATAACACTCTGGTCTTTAAATATTAATCACAAGAAAAAATCAAAAATTTTTTAGAGAAAATTTAAGGAATTTTGAAAATTAAGTCTGCGGGCACCCTCGTATAAAATTTCTGTTCATAATTTATTTGCCTTGTATTTCTATTTCTTCTGTATGGAGAGTGATTTGTAATGATGATACTATTTTTTTTCGCGTTTTAGAGACACGTAGAATGACCTGTCGAAGAACTTTCAATTTTCTCTTATGATCTAGCAATATCTATTTATAATTTTTCAAAATATACTATTTTTTTATATGAGGAATAATTTTTAAATATTGACAAATGTATCATGATACTATATATGATGTATTTGTTCGCGTTTTAGAGAATCATCGATTTACCTATTCAAAAATATTATTAATTGATTTATTGAACAATCATCCACGACCATTTTTGACCTACTAATAACTGTTTAAAATTTTTGAAAAAAATGTTCACCTTATTTATAGGATGATTTTTTTATATTGGGAATATAATAGTACTGTATTTGATGTAGAGGTATTGTTTTTAGCCTTTAAGGGCATGCTCTTCGATGACCACGTGATCAAACTAGTCCCCGGTTATGAACATTTTTTTTGTGTTCACTGTGTCCACACGGATTGAGATATCATGTTTAAACTTTGACAGATAAAATAAAAAGCACTAAAGAACGTTTGTATACATCAATATATTAGTAATTTTAAAGGAAGTTTATTTATAAATGAATGGAATAGGATATTACCATTCGAGTTATAGCACGTTGCAGATCATTCTAAACCTTGAAAAAAATGAATATAAGCAATAAAATTTTCACATTCGTTGCAAATCAATAAATAAGTATCTGAACACCCGTAATCTATTATTATTATTTTTTGGGCATTTTTCGAGATTTCTAATGGAGAAAAAAGAAACTTTGAACTTCGATAAAGTCGAGATCAAGTCACCAAGTTCGTTAATGTAATTTTTGTGTGAAATGATTTTCATTTTATTGGTCCTAAAAATAAAAGATAAATTTCAAATTGGAAACATATCAACACCAGCAATGTGCTAAAATTTACTCGTCGGAGTTCTCCAACCAATTTCCATAATTCTTGATGTTGAATCGATCAGCTGATAACCATTGTTGACAGTGAACCAACCAGCGGGACTCAGCGTCGGGCTAGCCTTGTCTTTCGTCCCCGGGCGAAATTTTATTTTTATTCTTAGAATTGTTTCATACCAGCACCATCTACTCTATCGACTTTAAAAGGTTATTTCCTATTCCTGTAGTATTTTACAAGAAAACTTTCTTCGTAATTCTGAACATTTTGATATATACAAACGTTCCTTAGTGCTTTCTGTATAACTTCCTAAATCCTGAACACGATATCTCAATCCGTGTGGACGTAGTGAGTACCAAAAAAAAATGAAAATCATTTCATTCTCTACACAAAGATTTCGTGAACCAACTTAGTCACGTGATCTCGACTTTATCGACGTTCAAAGTTCCTTTTTTTCCACGCTAGAATTCGCTAAAAATGCTCCAAAAATAATGATAGATTACGTGTGTGCAGATATTACATTTTTTATTTGCAAAGAATGTGAAAAATTTATTGCTTATAATAATTTTTTTAAAGGTTTAGAGGATTTAGTCTAAAATTTGTGGCAGTGCTCAATGTACGCGAATCAAACAATCTGAAATTCATCAAACCAAACATTATCTGCAAAGTGCTATAACTCGAATGGTAATATCCAATTTCATCAATTTATAAATAAACTTTTTTTTAAATTAGACACATATTGATGTATAAAAACGTTCTTTAGTGCTTTTTATTGAATCTGTCAAATTTTAAACACGATATATCAATCCGTATAGACACAGTGAACACCAAAAAAAAATGTTCATAACTGGGGAATAGTTTGGTCACGTGGTCACCGAAGAGCATGCCCTTAAGGTTGCTGTCTATCACACGTATCCTTTGGCCGCAAATTTCGAAATGCCAATACACCTTAAAATATTTTCAAAATTAAATTTTTCAGAAAAAAGATCTACTCAAGTCGCTCAGCTGGTGAAAATGTTGTCTTAGATATTAAAAAAGGAAAGTCACAATAAATGTTGAGAATTCTTGACCATATTTTTGAAGGGTCGATGAAGTTTTGGTGTCAAATAGATTTTGGATTTGTACAGGTAAGCGAGAAAGGTAGGTACCATAAACTAACTCTATGTTTTGTTGTGATAAACTAAGAATATTTTGTTTAAAAAATATAACTCATGAATAAACATATTAATAAATAAGAGGATGAATTTGGACTTAGGAATGCTATATTAAAAGGAAAGGTAAAATATTATTTTCAAAACCGGTAAGTTATGTGTTAAAGTCATATGAGCTGATATGATCGCATTCTTTAACAATATATTGTCCTTAAAATATTTAAATGTAATGTCCAGTAAGGATACATTTATTTTATTTTACATTAAAATGTTACGAAAAAAAATTTAAGTTCTTCCTTGCAATTCGCAAAATTCGGGATTCAAAAATAGTATTCGTCCACCAATTTTATTACCTCTGAAGTAGAGAAACATTTAAAATGATTGTTTACGTCGTAACACTTTATTTATAAATAAAATAAATTTATTCATTCGGGAGATACAATTTAAATATTCTTAATACAATCTATTTATGAAAAATGTAAACATCAGCTTCAACGACCTCAAAACACAGTTTACCGATCTTGCAGCTAATCCTCTTTATTTCCATTTAATCAAGCACCTCTGAGTCGCAATTAATCTTTTTATTCATTGATATATTTATTCATGAGTTATATTTTTAAAAATAAACTATTCTTAGTCAAGCAATGCACAACTATAATCAACTTGATACATGACGTAGATGACTATACGTAATCATGAGAAGAAAACATAAAGTGGGGTTGTTACCTATCTTTCTCGCTTAACTGTAAAAATAGAAATCTATTTGCCAAAAGAACTTTCTTGACTCCTTAAATATATGTTTAAGAATTATTGCCAGTATCTTTTGTGACTTTCTTTTTTTAATATGTAAGAAAACAATTCTAGTTGTAATGACATTTTAAAATACGCGGGCAAAGGGTGTGGTCGCGATGATTGTGACTAGTGTCAATATTAAAATTGTATATTTATAATAAATGATTATTAGAAAATCCATTAAGAGTAATTTCTTAATCCTAAAATAATACTTTAGAGTGACATATTTTTAATCGCAATATTTTTTCATCGGTCAGTCCCAAATTCTATTTCAGGATTAAGAAATGACTTTTGATGGATTTCGAAATCATGATTTGTTATTAATATTGAATTTGAATATTTACATAATTTAAAATGCGCGCGCTAACAGTAGCCATTCGGGTTGCCGACGTGACGCAAGAGCAGTTGAAAAAGTTACTAAAATTGGGAAAACTGCTAAAGATAACCTTATGTCTTTGAGATGCGTCGATTGAGCTATTGACGAAAACGAAACTTCCATTGAGTTCTCCAGTATCCTATAATTCAGGTGAAAGATGCAACAACTCGTAAAACCCTCCAAATCGCGTAGAAGAATTGTCCACTCGGGAAAATGTATCGATAAAAAAGGTACCAAAACGTATATATTCATTATATAAGGGATGAATATATGACTATAGCAACGCAATTAAAAAAAATTAATATGCTTTTTTTTAATAACAAATTAATTCCAAACGAAAACCTCGTTTCGCCAACTTCGACCAATGAGTCGGTCATCGAAAAGAAATTTAGTTGAAATAACTCATTGTGAAAAGTTGTTCACTAGTCTTTGAGAAAGTTTTCCTAAAAATTTGAAGAAAATCGGTTGAAAATTGTTGAAAATGGCAGGTCAACGTAGGTGCACTGCAGCGCGCGGTAGCGTGCTTTGAATTCAATTTGCTGCCATTTCCACAATTTTCGACCAATTTTCTTCCAATTTGCAGGAAAACTTGATCAAAGTCTTGAGTAATAATTGACTAATGAAAAAGTTTCATAAGAAAAATTTGACGACCGCGTCAAGCTAAATACGAAGGTATATTTTGTTTTACGTTTTGGTAACTTTTTTATCGATAGATTGTCCCGAGTGGACAATTGTGATGACGGATTCAACAACTCGGCAAGGGCTCGAAACCGCGTAGAAGTATTGTCCAGCCGGGAATATCTATCGATAAAAAAAAGTGGTCGAAACGGAAAATAAAATATACACTCGTATTCAGCATGACGCGGCAGACAAATTTTTCTCATGAAACTTTTTCATTCGATAATTATTACTTCAGATAAACAATAAAAACTAAGAAAATTTTCCGATCAAAAATCGATGTTTTGTAAAACACAACTCGCGATTATTCGGCCCTTTGTTGATAAAAATTCTTGAAATTTATATAGTGTATTCTCAATATATAAGCGATGACTATAAACAACGAACTTTGTTTAAAACGCGAATATGTTTGTTTTTATTTAACAGCAAATTGATTCCGAGCGAATACCACGTTTTGCCAACTTCGACCAGTAGGACGGTCATTGGAAAAATGTTAGTTGAAGTAACTTATTGCGAGAAAGTTTTTCACTAGACTTTGAAAAAGGTTTTCTGAAAATTTGAAGATAGTAGGTCGAAAATTGTGGAAATGGCAGCGAGTTGAAGTCAACACACGCTGCCGCTAATCGGCCTTTATTCCTAAGCAACTAGCCAGCAGCGGCAAAGAGCAAAAAAGTTCTCCAGCGGCAGCGTGTTTTGATTTCAACTCGCTCCCATTTATACAATTTTTGACCAATTCTCTTTAAATTTTCAGAAAAACGTTTCAAAGTCTAGTGAACAACTTTCTCGCGGCAAGATATTTCAACTAATATTTTTTCGATGACTGTCCCACTGGTCGAAGTTGGCAAAACGTGGTCTTAGTTCGGAATCAATTTGCTATTAAATAAAAACAAACATATTCGTGTTTTAAACAAAGTGCGTTGTTTATAGTCATCGCTTATATATTGAGAATATAATATACAAATTTCAAGCATTTTTATTAACAAGCTGAATACGAATGTTTATTTTATTTAACGTTTTTGACCATTTTTTTTAATCGATAGATTTTCCTGACTGGAGAATACTTTTACGCGTTGTCGAGCGCTTGTAGAGTTGTTGCATTCGTCATCTAAATTCTTTTACGCGGTTTCGAGCGCTTAACGAGTTGTTGCGTCCGTTACCTCAATTTATGTTGAGCAAATTTTCTCGAGAATATGCTCGGTATGTTAGTTCGGACGGAGTATTTATAGAGCATTTAAGAGAATCCAACGCATTTATTGTTTGAACAAATATAATAACTAAATGTATTTTTACAAAAAACATTCTAGGGCGAAATAAACATATACTTTCTTTCAATTAAAAACTTGCTACAGATCAGATACAGTCTGTCAAGTTAAAGCGTGGGTGGCTTTACTCGCAGTCGGTAAGGTGTATCGACATGATTTTGGTGTCAAAATATTAAGAAGAGCTCCCT
>NC_046660.1:44020518-44027712 GCF_010883055.1 Belonocnema kinseyi
CATTTTGCTCGACACCTTGACAAATGCAATTCCATGTAGAAACATGCGTTTAAATAAAATATTTTACCAAAAAAGTTACCCACGCTTTAACTTGACAGACTGCAATTCCAGAAAGTCAGGGAATGTCAGAGAAAATCTGATGCAGTTAGAGAATTAAATAATAAATAAAGTTGAATTAATTTTATTGTTATGGTCATAAATCGCAACTTTTCGTTAAGGATTCAAACTATTTTGTTAAAGATTCATCTTTTTTGATTGAATTTGACTATTTTTGTTATAAAACTAAAATGATTTTTGGATGAAATGTCAAACTTAACGTTTTTGGTTTAGAATTCTTCCTTTTTGGTTGAAATTTCAACTATTTAGTTGGAATTAGAAATACTTTTTTTAATAATTCATTTATTTGGTTGATAGTTAATTCATTTTAGTTGACAAACACTTCTTTTTAGTACAAAATTTTATTATTTGATTGAAAATGATGTTTTCTAGTTGAAAATCAATTATTTTTCCTGGAAATTTAACTCGTAAATGCTTGGTTGAAAATTCCTGTACTTTGTTGAAAATTCGTCCATATTGTTAGAAAATATATCTTATTGGGCAAAAATTGGCTTTTGCTTATTTAGAATTAATTTTTTAAATTTCAACTGTAACAGTTCCATTCTTACATTCTCATCATTTATGATTGAGAAAAGTTTCGAGGCCCCTTGAATCCGAAAATCAAGGTTTCACGATGGTGTCTGTCTTCCGACCGAATGGCCTTCCGTCCGTAAACACGAGAAATCTCGAAAAAATGAACGAATTAAATTCATTTTTGGCACACTTTTTTAGGCCCCAAAAGAAAGAACGAATTCGTGAACCAGCCATTTTTGATAAAAATTCAAAAAGTGAGCGCATTTTTAACATTTTTGAGACCACTTTTTTCTGAATTTTAAAATTATAATGGAAAACAAAAAAATTCATTTTGTGGACAAACTATGTAGGATACGAAAAAAGATGAATGAAGAAAAATGGTTATCCCAAAAAAGATCTACAATTTCGTTAAGAATCATTTCTTGATAGGACGCGTACTTTTTGTTTTATTCGTGAAAAATAACGTTGAAAAAAAAAATAAAAATGTGTAGAAAAACGATGAAAGTTACGAGAAAAAATCCAACAAAACCTGTTTACAAATGTCTGTCGGAAATCGAGCGCGTAGCACGAGTGTCACGATGAGAATGTGTACCTCAAAGCCTACAGAGCTTTGAGAAACTCAATATTTGACTATACTTAATTAAGTAGACAATTCAGAATATGAAGACGCATATAAATACTGCCATCTAAAAGAGATCTTTTTGATCAAGTTTTTTTCAAGCATTCCAAATGCAAAGAATAAATATCCGAGCGCGAAGTGCGAGGTGTAAGTATGTTCGACCGCGAAGCGCGAGAGCCAAGCGTCGCGCGCCCTAGGCGCGCTCAAACTTGTGAGCGAAGGGAGCCGCGTGCACAGCGCGCGATGAGAATGTACCCGCGTGGCGGGCAGATTTTTTTTCTAAAATTTATCTTTTTTTGTTAGAAATTAAATCTTTTTTGTTGCAATTCCACCATTTTGTTAACAAGTTACTTTGATTTTATTGAAAATTAAGTTCTTTCCTGAACATTTTTATGTGAAAATGCAACTTTTTGTTTAAAATCGATTTTTTTTATTAGAAGAGTAGTTTCATTAGTTAAAGCTTCATCTTTTTGGTTAAAAATTAATTTTTTTTTAGTTGAGCATTTATCATTTTAGTAAAAAATTCACTTGAAATATTCCATTTTTTTGTGAAAAGGTTACCTTTTTTTGATCGACCTATAATCTTTTTTATTAAAAAAAGTTCTGTTCTGTAAAAAACTTAACTATTCTATTTTTAAATAATAATTCATTTCTTTGGTTGAAAACTCTTTTTTCTGTTTAGAATTTATCTTCTAACTCCAAATTAAACTATTCTAGTTTTGATTTTGAAAATTTATATATTTTACTGAAACTGTACCTTTTTTGGTAGAAAATTCATCTTCCGGGTTAAAAATTGAATTATTTTGTTGAAAGTGCATTTTTTTTGTTTAAAATTGAATGTTTGAACTGAAAATTTAATTCTTCTCGTTTTGGTTCAAAAATCATTTTCTTGGACGAAAAAAAAATATTTTGTTGAAAACTTGTTTTTTCTTCGTTAAACATTTATTTTTCAAACTATTTGACTATTCTAATTTTTGGTAGGAAATTGGTCTTTCTTATCTGAAAATTCATGTACTTTGTTCAAAATGAATCTTTTGGTAGAAAACTAATCTTTTGAGTTGAAAATTTAACTAAATTTTTAATTTAAAAATTTATATTTTTGGTTAAAGATTCATAATTTTAGTTTAAAATTCTTTTTTTAGGATCAAATTTTTTATTTGAAAACTAAACTAAAGAGTGTTTAATTATATTTAAAAACAAATTTGGTGTGCATTAATATGATTAATCATCTAGGTGTATGGTTGGTTCTATACCTACACTTTAAAAAAATTTTCGGGAATTTTCCCGAAAATGTTCGGGAAGCTAATAACCCTAACATTTCGGGAATTTTCCCTAACATTTTGTAAGGAAAATTTCGGCAATTTTTCCCAATTTTAGGGAATTTTCCCTAACATTTTGTAGGGAAAATTTCGGAAGTTTTGGGAATTTTCCCCAATTTTATAGAACTTCCCCTAACTTTTTGTACGGAAAATTTCGGAAGTTTCGAAATGTTTGGCCGTGTGTTGGTTTTTTTTAAAAATTAATATAGATTTTTTTCTCACATTATTATATTTTAGTCAAGTATATTTACATTAATAACAATAAATTAATTAAGTAATTATTTCAGAGGAACGTTTAGGCAAATAGTTGAAATTTAACTATTTTTTCCATGAGTTTCATGACAGGCGTAGTTTCGTCAGCTCTCTAATATTTTCTTTTTCTTCCTCTCTTATTTCCCTGAAGAGAATTGATTTTTAAAAGCATCCTGCAACAAAAATAATTTTTGAAGTATATTTCGTGAATCTTGAATTTTTTCGGACCAAAGGTAGTTCTAAAGGGTGAATCTCACACTTTAAAACAAAATATAATAAGTAGCGGCCCTGCGGATTTAAGCTCAAAAATAATTAGTGAAGACAATGTCCGTATCACCGTGCCTTCTCATAAAGCTAAGAAAATAATTTCGGTTGCGTCAGCTGCGTGTTTTCAATAGGAATTTAAAGAAATGTAGTATTTTAAATGTTCCTTAAACGAGCTGGAAAATGGAAACTTTTCGAAAACAGACATCAAAATTTATTTTAAAATAAATTAATTAATGGACTTACCTTAAGTATCCTGGAATATTTTTATTCATTCATACCGTGACTCATTTTCACCCTCAACTTAAGGTTTGAAAACCCTTCAGGTATGTCGGACGACTGTTGCTATGTATATCTGTATATACTAGAGAAACAGAGAGAGAGAGAGAGAGAGTGCGAGAGAGATGCATTGCTGCAATGGTTAATGTAGTCGGCTATATAGTCTTTTAGAACTATAGTTTAACTAATGATAGCATCAATTTATTGATGCAACATAATTAACAAGAAGAAAAGTAAAAAATACAGTAAAATACATACTTAAAATAATATCTGAACATACATCATAAAAATGAAATGCAATAACATTAGTTATAAATGATCATAATTGTCAACAATTATATGACTTACTGGGTAAAATTATACCAAAATCATACCTAACTCTTCATGAAAAATAATTTTCAGAATAAAAGTATAACAATATTAAGTAATATTCCCCATGAAAGTATACGGAAATTTCCCAAAAGAATAAGAAAAATTTCCTATTTTCTTATGGTTTTGTAAATTTCTCAACCTTTCTGAATTATTCCTTATTTTTCGGGAAAATTCCTTGTCCATTCCGAAATTTGTCTGAAAATTAGGGAAAATTACCTATTTTTTCGGAAAAAAAATTTCCCTACAAAGTTCCGAAATTTTCCCTACAAAATGATCAAGTTCCCGAAATTTTTTACAGTGTAGAAGAATGCAGAAATTCGGGTATTATTGCAACTTTAAATAAGGCACTGTTTAATGCGAATAATATGTTTTCTATTACTTTGACTTCTTTTACGATTTAAATTGAGTGCCCACTCCAATTTGAAGCGATACATTTTTCCGAGAAATTCAAATAATGTAGTTATTAATAATAAAAATAGAAAATACGATTTTTCAAATCCTAATCCGAAATGCTTGTAAATGCTCATTAAATTCTCAAAGCACATACAGGTCAAGCATATTATCGAGTGTTTTCTCATGCTCGTGAGAATTTCTCCGAGCACTTAAAAAGCATTAACCCCCGATGAGCTTTCTTACAAAGTTGAAAAAATTACATTTTTTGAATGGGAAAAGCTTTTTTTTAATTTTAGCACTTTTTTGGTAATATCTGTACGAGATAGCATCTTTTAATTTGGCCTCTCTGAGGTGACACCTTATCTTTTAGATACATTTATTTGAAATATAGCAATCACATAAGCGAGAAAAGTTTTCCGTTATGACCTAACAAATTAATTGACCTGCAATCGTCTGTCTAATTTTCGGAAAATTTTATTTTCGATAAGACAAAAACATAAACTTAACAAATATTGAAAGTGTCCATTTTTTCATTTGACGGAGAAAAATCTCTATTTTTATGAAGAAGAAAATTAATTTGTTACCTATAGGGATGCAAAGTGCTAATTAAATTAGTTCAAATACTTACATTGCACATCCATAGACCTTTGCAGCCGTATTCATTTTTTTTCACTTGTTTTTTTCTGGCTACAATATTTTTAGTTAATATATAAATTTTATTGTTTAGTTGCAAGTTCAACAATTTTGTTGAAAATTCGTCCTTTTTTGGTTAAAAATTCAACTATTTTTGAATAAAATTAATTTTTTTGTTGAAGATTCATATTTTAATGTTAGAAATTTAAGTAAAAGATGTTGTGATTAAAAATTCAAAATTTTTTTACTCATATTTTCGATTTGGAAATGCATAGATTTTGGTAGAAATCGAATCTTTTTTGGTTAAAAATTCAACTTTTTGATTGAAAATAAATTGAAATATTTTTTATTTTATATTAAAATCTTTTTTTGATAAAAAAATGTACTATTACATTATTTATTAAGATATTATCTTTTTTTGTTGTTATGAATTCAATCAAATTGTTCAAGATTGTAGAATTTTTGTAACAAAATCTTTTTTTTTTGTTGTTTCACATTCACCATGCTCATTGCTGAAAATTCGTTTTTTTTTTAAAATGAAAATTAATTTTTTAAATATGGCGCTCAAATTTGAAGATAATTTTCTTGGGATTTCGAAGAAAACTACAGTGTTAGGACAAAAAAAAATCAGGTACATCGAATAAATTATTTTGTTGTTTATTTTTCCACATAATACAAATTTTAATATTTAAAAAATATGGTTTGAGTATTTTATTTAAAATATCATCTTTTTTTGTTGACGTCTCCCATAAAGATTTTTTAATTCATTTTATTTTTTCATGGTAAGTTAAAATGGGTCAAAAAACACTGGTTAGGAAGTTATCTGATTGTTTTTGGGCATAATTATATTATCATATTTTCGACAATTGAATTAGGCGTGTTTAAAAAATTGTAAGTTCACTTTTAATTTGTCAAAAATATCATTGTCCTTTATTTACTGACTCTTGGCCTTGTTTCACCTTTTTATCTGACTAGGGTGATCCTTGGAGGTCGGAATCTTCTCACCTTTCTGTTTAAACTGGCAATTTTACCAGGAAAAAGATTATACTCTGGACTTTTACAGGGTGGCCACAATTTATTTTTTGAACGGGAATTCAAAAAATTTCTAGGAAAGAAATCGGTCCAACTTTGATTTCAATAGTTTTTATTTAAATAATTAGTTAATTTGTAAGCACTTTCAATAAATTATTCCGTTTTAGATTTTTAATTTCTAATCGTACCTTTCAATGTAAACAATTTTGGAATGCAGTTTTAAAGACTTAAACAATAACAAATTTTAAACGTTTACAATCAAAGATATTTGATAAAAAAACATTTGTAGTTGATCTAACTCAACGCCATTTGAAAGATTAAGACTTGCACTTTAAGATAATTTGTGTACTTTTTTAGGAAAAATGAAATCCACGGGGCTACATAAATTTGGGAAAACATAGTCACGTTTCTGTAACTCAAAATCAGTAACATTTTGTTGGATTTCGTTATTTTTGAAGTTCAATTGTACTTGAAGATTTAATCAGTGAATAATAATCGAGTTTGCAAGACGATTCGGAATCTGATCACAATTTTACAATTTGCCGATTTTAACGTTAAATTTAAACGGTTTCAATTGGAAAGTCTTATTAGTTACACGCCGGATTGCAACTTATAAACTATTTTTAACTTTAAAATAAGTTCAAAATAATATATTTTTAAATATTATTTCAGTATAAAATATTCTATTTTTAAACCACTCAATTTGCATTTTTTAAATACAGAAATTATTAGTAATTATAAATTAAATATTTGAAACTAAACTAAAATCTAAACTTTGAACGTTACAATTTTGATTGTTTTATTTGAAAAATTTAACTTGTAACTCAGATGCGTGATTTTTCATGTAAACTGAAAAAAATGGTTAGTTGGTCGAATTATTCAGTTTGAAAGATATGGTACTGCTATTTTGTTTGTTGGGGCAACCATTTACTTAGTTGCGGGTACAAACTGAATAGTTAGTGCGAATAATGGAATTACTGTGCGAACTAACAAAATAGCTGTATCAACTAATAAAATAGCAGCACCATATCTTACTAACTAAAATGTTGGCTCAACTAACCATTTTTTCAGTGTATAAATAACAGTAAAACACCTATTATTCTTAGAAAAAATCGAGTAGGTTAAAGAGATATTTAGAAGTTCTGAAAAAAATTAAAAATTAATTAAAATTTTTTATAATTTAAAATAATTTAAACGAATTGTGTACGTGTACTAACAAAATCTAGGTATCCGTACCAAAATTTTGGTGCAAGTAGCCCACGGTCTAATTTTGAAACCAAACATAGATTTTGGAAAATTTCGAAACCAAAAATTTAAAAGCTTTTTAAGAATTTTGAAAAGCTTCATAAGAATAAAAAACATTTCCTAGATAAATTTCAAATGATTTTTCATTTTGAAAAA
>NC_046660.1:44027812-44035508 GCF_010883055.1 Belonocnema kinseyi
AATATATCATAATTACTAAATGTATTTTTACAAAAACATTCTAGAGCGAAATAAAAACATACTTTTTTAAAATTATAAACTTGCTACAGATCAGGTGTTTAGAGAAAGTCAGGGAATTTTTTCAATTTAGCAGGATTTAAAAAAATTTAGGGAAAATTCACATTATTTGAAAAGATGTTTAGAAGTTATGAATTTTTTTTAACATTGAAAATTTGAAAAGTTTTTAAACATGTAAATGTTTTAAGATTTTAAAATAAAATTTTAAAGCTTTTAAAGGATTTTTCAACTATTTAAAATTAAACTAACTTTCAATTTGATAAGTGTTCAGTTTATAAGAAATTCAATTTTTAATGTTTCTAGCTTAAAATTGCTTAAAAGGATACAACTTTCAAATTTTTTAAATGCATCGATTGATTCTTCAATTAGGGGAATTGAAAATGATAACGTGGACATATATGTTGAAAACCAAATTCAAATCTTTGAACTTTATAATTTATTATAAAAGTAAAAAATGTTAATTTGTTAGTTTAACTGCACTTGATTTGAAATTGTTATTCGTAAAGTGTTAGCAGCTTTCATTTCATATTATGTATTTTCCAATGCGCAATCTAAAAATCTTTCACTTACAAATTTTCCATTTTGTATTTAAATTTTAAAGCGTACATTTTTCATTTAAAGAATTTTAAAATGCATTGTTAAAAACCAAAATGTAAGCATTAGTAGCGTTTGAAACCGAAACTTTTGGATAAAAGGTCTTTTTAGCTGAGGAAATGTGAATATAAATTTTCATGTTTTTTAAAATTGAATTATACGCTAAGGATTAACAAGTGAATAATAATAATTAAATTCACAAGCTATTCACGAATTTAAAATAACTTCAAAATACTATATTCATAATTAAAGGCTTTTATTAAATCAGAAATATTTTTTTAGTTCAATATTTGAAAATTTAAGAACTGAAATTCAGCAAATAAAAAAATAACAATTGCTTCATATTCAGAAATATTTAATTGTTCATATAAAATAAGTAATTATAAATCAAATATTCAGAACCAAGAAAAAAACTAAACTATTAACGTAATGGAATTTTAATGTATAATAAATGTTACAACCTATAATTCCTCGAAAAAATACGAATAAGTTAAACAGATATTTAAAAGGTTTAACAATGCTGTATGGTAATTAAAAATTTGAAATGCATTCAAATAATTTATAGGAAGTGTGTCGAGCCGTGCAAGTCTCAAGTTAAAAAATTGCAGTTCGCTCACTTGACGCGGGTTTGAAAAAAATCTGATTGATTTAAAAGTTTCTTAATGTGGTTATAATTAATGAAGGATTAATGATTTCTAGAACTCGTAAAATATGGTAACACTTGTAACAACTGAGTTATTCAAATGTAAAAGAAAACTTTACAACACATTTAGACTCTACTACTTAAAAATAGTGATCGCCAATCGGTTTGTCGTGAGAATGAGTAAGGCCCACTTCGCCTGTCTGTCCCTACTTAAAATATCAATCTCGCCAATGACAACCGCAGAATTCAAAATCTAAATTCACTCAACAAAGGTTCAATTTGATTTCTAACAAAGCTTTTGCTCCGCGACAAAGTGTCTAGGCATACCTTCAAAATCCAGGTATTCGTACAAAAATTTCTGTGCAAATAGTCCAGGGTCTGGTTTAAAACAAAATATAGATTTTATGCTCTCCGGCCGAAAAGCGCAACTTCCTGGCCGCTGCGCTACACAAAGTTGCCGCTTTCCGGCGCCGTCCAGAAAGAAAAGTATACATACCTCGGCCAGTGAAAAAAAAGCATCAGGTCACATGTTTATCAACCTCGGCTTCGCCTCGGCCGACAATTACATTTGTTCTGAGACATTTCGTATTTTACTGGCCTAGGTATTTTGCAGATGCCCTATTGCCCTATTTTGCAGATTTCTAACCAAAAAAAGTAGAAGCTTTTTAATTATTATGAAAGGCTTAAAGAATGAAAAACATTTTTTTGAGACTCCTAGGATAATTGAAAATGATTTTTTATTTTAAAAAATTAATTTTAAGAGAATATTTAGAAAGATTTCCAAAATTGTCAAAAATGAATCTGGAAGATTTTAAAGAAGTATTTTTAATTTTGTAGGAATAAAAAAATGATAAAGAATTAGAATAATTGTAAAGGTGTTCAGAAGTTCTAAAAAAATTTCAAAAATAATTTAATATTTTAATAAATCTAAAACAGCATGTAGATTTTTCAATATTTCGAAATAAAATTTCCAATATATTGAATGGAATTTGCACTGTCACTTCAAATGTAAAATTTTCAAGTTTTACAGTTAGAACTTGTTAATTACATTGACCGCGGAAAAATTTTGCTCACCTCTGCCGCCTTATCCATCCGACTGATTATTACGGATTTTACTAAGAAGTTTGCACACATTTTGCCGATACATGATAGCAATTTTTTTCGATATCTAGAATAGTTTTTAAAATTTGACCGTTTATGTCTTTTATGAATTTTCATTCATTACATTCATACCTAAAATTTTAAAACTATCCAAGATATCAACAACTTTAATTTTTAATTACAAATTTTAATTTAAAAAAGGAATAAGGTACGAAAAAGTGATGGTCACGAGAACGTAAGGTTTTGGGAATATCAAGAATTTATTTAAATACTAAACGACAATGAGAAATGTAAATAATTTGAAAATTCAACACCTTTTTCGAAATTCGAAGATTGATGAATATCTTCGTTTTGACCCAGAACTGTCAAAACCCTTTACCTTATTGTTTGCCGCTGGGAATCCTCAAACACGAGACCCTTATTTATATTCGAAACTTCACACTAAAATTGAGAATTATGAAATAAAGTCATGAATGTTCAGTTTTCGTTACTTTAATATTATTAAATAAAATATTTAATGAAATTTTAATTTTTTATATTTACAATCTAAATTCCATAAAAATTGTTATATTTATAAATAATTCAAAATTTATTTTTCAAATTAAATTAAAAACTAGCAAGAAATTCACACGTCTTCGAGTTTCTATTACCTAATATTAAAAATAAAATCAATTTTAAAATCCATCATAACAAATTTTTCAATATTAAAAGTTTAAACAATTGTTTAATAGACTCATATAATTTATTATATTATTATAACTTACATATACAAAAAAAAGTGACATATAATTTTTATGATCTGTTAATAACTAATGCAAAGAATTTATCCCCTGCAGTTGCGATGGCGTTTTTCAAAACTTTTCTATTAATTATTTTTTATTTTAAAGTTTTTTCGAATGATTTAATTTTAAAGGTTTATAATTGTTTAAAAAATTACATTTTGAGAGGTAAAAATGACGAAAAATTAATTTTTTTATTTTAGACAAATTTGTGGCATAAATTTTAATATTTTTAAATGTAATAAAAATGTAAAATTTTGCAATTTAAGCAGCTTTGACTTTGAAAAATCCAATGTACTTCAAGGTAGTATCAAATTGAAATATATTTCTATTTAAAAGCGCTAATGAAATTTCAATTCCTCTGGATTTTTAAGTAATCAATTTTTAAAGTTTTTAATTTTTTTATATTCGAAATTTTATTCTGAAATAATTTTATTTATTGATTCTCCATTTAAAAAAAGTTCTTAAATTTTGAACGCCTCGAATTTATTCTTGACCACTTATATTTATTATTATCAGCATTATTTTATTATTTAGTTTTATTATTGACGAAAACATTTATCTGTGAACAATTATCGGCAATTGCTTAGTTCAAATACTTGAAATAAAATACTTCGTATTTCAAGATCTGTCAAGTTATACCAGAAAAAATGTTTCTCTGAGCCCTTCCAACAGGGATTTTTTTTCAAAGGGGTCATAAATTTCCCCTTAGTTTCTCGTAAAAAAAAATTGGTAGATCTGAAAAAAGATCGAGCGATCCTGTTTCACCGTGCACCTGTGGATTGTGGTGAGCCCCGCATTAGGGAGACGTTGGAAGATACTGTTTGACTATCGGTTTAACAAACTGTCGAATAAAGTCTAACGTAGCAATAAAATAACTTTCATAAAATATGCAGGAGATTATAGCATAACCAAAATTAACTTTTCTCTAGAATCCATTTAAAACTTTACCAAACCTTTAAGTAAATAATACATTTTTTACCTAGGAACAATAACCGAAATTTATCATTCTGTAACTGATTTTGAGGAAATTATTGTTAGTTCATAATTTAAAGCTTGCTTGACGATACATTTGCAAACGTTACTTAACAAGCATGAAACTTTATCCAACTTTTTCTGAATTTTGACAGAATATTTTTTAATAATTACACTACGTGCATTAATGATTACGTTTGAAAATCTTTACTGTATATTTGGAAAATTTAATCTGCGCTATTAAAGTTTGTCGAGCTGTCATTTATTCTTTATCATTTTGGAAGACACAAATTATGACAATAATGTCAAACATTCTCCTTTTGGTCCACATATCCCAATTTTAATTAAAAGTTCGGTAATGTTTTCTAATCAAATTTTCTCCGCGCATATGAAGTTGATTTTGGATAATATCGGGGCCAGCGAAACGTATCGCTGGCCCCGTTATGCTGTTTTTCGCACAGGGCGTAGTTTTAAGGGTTTAGGTTGGTTGCACAAATTTGAACAAATTAAAACGAAAATAATGCACCCATATAAAGTTGATTTTTGATAATGTCGGGGCTACAGAAGCGTTTTGCTGGCTCCGCCAAGGTGTTTGCGGCATAAGGGGTAGCTTTTAGGGGTTGAAGTTAATTGCTGCAATTTGAACAAATTGCGATAAAAATAATGCACCCATTTAATGTTGAGTTTGGATCACGTCGGTGCCAGCGAAACGTTTCACTGGCCCCTCCAATGTTTTTTTTGGAATATCAGGTGCTTCCGGTGATCGCACAAATTCTTATTTTGGTTGAACAAATTTGAACAAATTCTGCATTAAATATTTGACTTAAAAAAGTCAAATTTGCGTGGGTGGTAGAGCTAGCCAAATGGTACTTGTTTGGGACATAAGATGAACTGGAATGAGGAAATTAAAAAAAACAACTGATTTGTTCCCACGTTTATCACCACTTTTCAAAAATATTAAAGGGTTTCAGTTCCCGTAAGATATTCAGTACATGCAGCCCTTTTTTGGATGCCAGACTAAACGGTTCGAGTCAATAAAATTGAACTTTTAACTTATTTTTATGAAAATATGATAATTAGCCTCTTTAAAAAAATCAAAAAAAGTGTTTTCTCAAAAACGAACCAAGCGATTTTTTTCTTTTTGGGCTCAAAATGATCGTGGGGCATCTCACAAGTATATTTTAAAAAAGTAGCATATGCAAGCTTTTTTGGGTTGAAGTCAGCCGAAGGCACATCGTGCCTTATTATGACCCCATAAAGTACTAGTTATGATAAGTTCCTACTGTGAACATTTATAATTCACTTTTCATACATAATAATTTTTGTTTACCATCATTATATAAATAAGATGCGTAGGAAATGAAATACATGTGCAAAAAAATAAGTATAATTTTATGAAAAGAAAAGGCCAAGGAAAGGCCAAGTTTCTGAAAGTACACAACAAATCTGAGAACTTGTTTCAGACTTTTCAAGTTTTTAAGGAAGAGATTGTTTGCGTTGGTGACATTGCTGCAGCTGGAGAAAAATTCTTGATTGCCCTATACGGATCATCAGGAACAAATATTTCTTTGGATTCTCTCCTGTATCAAAGAGGAAGAGGAACATGCCACGTAATTCACTTTCACCTACAGCCAATGCAGCACGGGAGCATCATCTCTGCACTTAACATCAACTCCAAACTTGGTGCGGAGACATGAAGAATCCAGAAGACTGGGGATGAGAGTGAACTAACAAGGAAGGTACTCCAGGTGTTTTTTGACGATTTGATTTTCGCTGATATATGTAGTAGTACTCGAAAAACAAAGCGAGAAGTATTTTTTTATCTGCGGAAAAACACTTTAAAGGGGGGGGGGGGTTGTGGCGAGAGAAACGCATATACTTAGGAATTTTTTTGGAGATACAGAAAATGCTGGGTTATTAACTTGAACTGTTTATTTTATTAGCACATTCTAACTATTTGTAAACCAATTTTTATTTTAAAATATTTAAAAATGACCACGTGACATCGAATCTTACGAGACGCCTCGAGAAAAATTGTGGTGCCGTGAACATTGTAACTCATCACTGGATCATCCAAAACAAAGAAAGAAAAATGAATTTTAAAGGTGATATGTTACCAAAGGTAATCAGGATGCGCTTTAAAATTTAAAAAAAATTTTTACATAATTTTGAAGACAAAATCACGATTTTGGCTAAGAAAAATCGGTTAATTTGTTATTGTAAAATGAAGAAAAATGGTTAAAAATATAAAAGTCTTCCTTATTACCTGTTGAATAACGTGCAGAGATAGTGTGCCGAATTTGAAAAGAATTGGTCAAATAGATTTTGAGTTGTGATTTTCACGGACTTCAAAAACGTGGTTCGCGAGAAAATAGATTTAAAGTTTTTTTCTCGGAAATAAAAATTTACGCAACAATAAACGTGTATAATTTTGTATACTTACACAGAATCATAAATTCCAGGTCCGTATAGTAAATCGCTGTCATTCATAGAATCCAAAGCCTCTTTTTGTTTCTGTCTGCGTTGAATTCTACCCTCTTCAACGAATACGTATACGAATTGAGCAAGAGACACGGTCGCTTAAAACGTTGTATCTTCGTTAGCTTTTCTCCGATTTACATAAAATTTAGACACAATATTCCTGAGATGTTGTGCATTCAGATATTTTTTTTAAATTTGGTAAAAAAATTTGTTCTAAAACCCCCTCCCCCCTTAAGAAGGTGAAGCAGCACCTCAAAGTTAGGGGTCTAACGTGTCGATTGCAGGTATAGTTTTGTGTATATAAACCAAATTGATTTCGATCAAACCTACTGAAAAAGTTTCCTCGAGATGAAAGATAAATAACGTAATTTTCTAAAAAAAATGAAGGAGGTGAACCGCCCCTTCATATATTTAAATTTGTGCTGAAAATGTTTAAATTTAAAGAGAAAAATTTGAAAGAAATATATTTTGCACTTGCGACAAGAATAAAGTTGGGTTTCGCTGAAAAAAATTTTATTAATGGAGGTAGCTACCACCAAATTCTTTTTATTTTGTGTTAATGATAATAAATACTTTTCATACTCAAAGAAATTAGAAAGATAGATTTATACGGAAAGAAATCGAATAAAGTGCATCTAAAAAGAATAGAAAAATTACGTGGGGGTAAACCACCCCCTAATTATGTATAGAATTGCAAAATGTGTCTAAACACAAGCAAAAAATCCGAAAAAAATTCGTGTTGCACACAAAAAAAAGAGGATGAAGATATTTATGTATTTTTAAGAAAAAAAGATCATCGAAGAGGATACAATTTATCACAGAATGTGCAATAATAGAATAGCTGACAACGAATATAAAATCTCTTATGTCGTTCGCGTTCGAATAATTAACAAATTTACAATTTTATCAAATTATATATTATCATCTCTACTTAATATTTTTACAAAGAGGACTTATTATTCGTTTTCAGCTATTCTATTGTTATACATTTTGTGATAAATTTTATCTGGCGGCAAACCAAGGGGATTTTAATTCTAAATTGTAATGATATTCCAACAGGAACAAC
>NC_046660.1:44035608-44038830 GCF_010883055.1 Belonocnema kinseyi
TTTGGGTTCAGAGTTTGAAAAAGTTATGTGTGTCAATTTTCCGATTCTCTTATTTTGATGTACATATCAAGAATAACATTATTAAGCTTTAGTATTTAGTGCATAATCAATAGAAAAGCGGGTATATTGCAGATAAAGTAGATAAATTCCAAAACCCGGTGGAGTTTAGCCTCGGTGATTCTTCTTAAACACCTTGCGACATATTAGGTTTTATGAATATCGCTATAATTCGATGTTCGTGGTGTGAAAAATTATTATGTTTTAAACGCTTTTTTGAAAAATATCATTATTGTTCTAAATTTGAAGAATACATCTTCAATATACTATCTATAATTCACAATATTGTAAATTTAACCTGAACGTATTATTTTTGTCTTTAAACTATGTATGTGGTTTACACCCACTTAATTTTGTTATTCATGTTGGATGGACTCTATGTTACTTTCTTCGTTATATAACTATCTTCCTAAATGTCTTTGTGTATTGAAAGTATATATGATTATAGACACAAAATAAAAAGTGTTTAGGGGTATATTTTGACATAGAACAATTTTGACATAGAATCTAATTTTTACCTTTTTATACAAAAAATACTCTATGCAATAAATTATTTAAACAAATTATTATAGCAAAATTAAAGCAACCCCCCCCCCCTCCCCCTAGTTGTGTATTCAAAGAAGAAATCAGCGAATTTGTACCGTCAAGAAGAACGAGGCGGAAGACGAGAATAAATGAAAACCTAGAAATGACTGAAGAAGAATCGAAGAGAGCGAGGTGATCAAATTTAAAAAGATCAGAAATGTATTAAAGATATGGGCTAAACCTATTGGGGAAGACACAATAATAAAAAAATTCCGATAAAATTATTATGTACGAAAAGTGAATTATACATGTTTACAATAGGAACTGATCATAACTAGTACTGTATGCACTAAGAAAAATATCTGTTTGAATCAAATATATTATGTTTGAATCAAACATATTTTTTCTTTGTTATACAGTCAAACATACATATGTTTTATTGAAACAAATTTTTTGGTTGATGATACATTTTGGATTTAAATATATATTTTGTTTGAATGAAATAAAACTCTTGTTTAGGTTCAACATTTTTTCTGTTAAATTAATTGCAGATTTTGTTCGATTTAAATAAATTTTCATTTTTATTTAAAAAAGGAATTTGTTTTCAAAAACCCATGTTTTTCACTATAGTGAGAGTAACAGCTGTAGTTTAGAAGACACTCTAAAAATCTTATAACTCTAAATAAAGGCTTAAATCTTTTTAATAGGGTCAAGAATATACACGGAGAAAAAGATGTCGCACAATGATATCGCAAAACCTCTCTATTTCAAGATAGCGCAATATGATAACGTACAATCAGTTCCACGAGCTTTGTACGATATTATAATGCACTAATATCACAGACAAAAATGAAGTTAAATTTTGTTGATGCTGTCTGCTAAGGCGACCTTAGCAGCAATGCTAAGTAGACGAATTAGAACTTACTCAATACAATTTAGCAAAAGCGCAAAATGTAACTGACCGATGGGAATCCCCATTTCTTGCCTTACAGATTTCACAATTATGTGTTACATAATGTAAAAACTTGCAATGTAGGAAATCACGATTTTGCGTAATTATAATTCGATAATTACGATATATAGCGCAGGAATTACGATATATATTGTAATTTGTGCGATATAGTTTTCTTAGTGTAGCAAGAAAATACACAGTAATACAAGATGATAAATTTTAAATGTAGATCTAAAAAGGATTGAAGATTTAAGTTCTGTACCTGGTAGCTTAAAATGGATTATGAGTGCCTTGTTTAGTGTATATAATCTATAAACAAGTTCAGATGATATAAGGGATAAAATTCCCCAGATAAATCATGTATTCAATGCTCACTTTAAAAAAAATATTTATTTCCTAAAATTATTTCATTTTTAATTTTATAATATTTTCATATTCCTGAAAACTGAACTATAGCACATAAATCTTATGAATTTCAACAATTAGCTGACTTAAATTAACCTATAAATTTAATTTCACACGCACGCGTTGACGGAAAGTCAAAAATATTTGTCTCAAATTTACCTATAAAGTACATTTTACGTAGATAAAGCAATTGACTTTCAACCAAGCTCGTTACTTAAAGTCAGGTTATAATCGCCAGTTGACTTTCAATTGGCGAATGATCCTTTTGGTTACATCTGAAAGTCAACCGCCTTTTTTTACTGAAATTCAGATTCTTGTATTATTGTGTAACTTTTCTTTTAATTTTCAATTAAATCGCTGGGTAGGTCCTAGGTCTCCAGCAATTTTTTCAAAACATCTTGCATACATGTCTGAAGTTACTTACAAATAAAACTGGCGACTGTCTGGAATTGGTGGAAAGCCAACCCTTTACTAGCTCGCCCAAGCCCAATGTAACTTGCAAATTTCCAAGGCTTCGCTTAGGTATAGCCTTTACGTTACTGCTTACACACTCCGCGAACAAACACGCTGACACCTTCAACGATTCAACCACCATTTTGACTGCCTAGAAGTAAGTGACGCTGCAGCGCCCGAAACTGAAGCTGATGCACAAAGAACTATCATTTGTTTGAATCAAACAAACACGTTCTTTAATTTAACTATAAGACGTTTAAACAAAATTATTCTTTGGCTCAATAAAATTATTTACTTGAATCAAACAAATCATATCAAACAAATAATTTGTTCTATTCAATGAGCTTCAATATCTTCCATATACTGAAGTTAAACAAATGTTTTATTAATTGAAATAAAGGAGGTGTGTTGAATAAAAAATATTTATTTAAACAAATCTTTTTTCTGGAATTGAAAAGATCTTTTTCTCAGTGTGGGATCATAAGAGCAGTGTAAATGTCATTTTAGGAAATTCATCTCGCTTCAACTGGGTATAACTCTAAAAATATTTACTTAATGGAGAAATGTTTCAAACAAAATTTGTAGAAAATTTAGTCCTCTATAATTATATAAAAAAAATATTTTTGGTTTTCGATAAACCAAATAAAAGTTATTTCCACAAAACTGATTTTTGGCATCTCTTCTTCAGGATAGCGGAGCGAACCGCCATTTTATTTTTGTGCAAATTAAGAATGTTTTTAGAACACCAAAATGAACAAACATTGACCCTAACTATATTTTCTGGATTTAATGCAAGGTAAAACTACCTAGTGCCTGGACTATTCCGATCT
>NC_046660.1:44038930-44045387 GCF_010883055.1 Belonocnema kinseyi
ATGTCAATAGGTCCACCTAAATATCTCGTAAACGGTTTTTTATCACCAAATTTAGCATATATTATCTTTAATATGTGTACATTCATCTCAAGTTCTGTCAGAATTACTTTTTTTTCAAAATAGCGGACCAAAATATTTTAAAAAACGTGGTTTTTTACATGCTCTTCAAGTATACTATTTTTAAGGTGGAAACTACAATAATTAACCCGAGATTATTTCAAATTTGTCAATAATTTTGCAAAATTATTTTGCTTTAATAATTTGTTTAAATAATTTATTGCATAGAATTTTTTTTTGTATAAAAAGGTCAAAATTAGATTCTATGTCAAAATTGTTCTATGTTAAAAATTTTTCCGTGTTTTGTATGTCAAAAATATTTTCTATGCAATAATTTGTTTAAAAAAATTGTTTGAACAAAATAATTTTGCAAAACTTATCGTATGTTTCGATTAAGCCTACACAAAAAATCTCTGAATAACCCCAACATTAGTAAATAACGCAATAATTTGTTTAAACAAATTAATTGAACAAATTAATTTTGCCAAAGTAATGACAAATTTGAAATCAGCGATGCCTCAAACCCTTGAAACTATATCTGGTTTATATAGTTCGTCTGCGAAAAAAACATAACTATTGTAAAGTTAAGAGGAAATTGATGTTGAGTATTTGAGAATTTTCACGAAGAAAATTCTGCTGAGGATTACGCTTGTTCTCCATTTACTAAATTATTTTTAAAAAACAACCACATTTCATCTTATTTTTGTAATCCGATGATAATAAACTCCGGAGACGCACTTGCTTATTCTGGTCGAAGTGAAAAAAACTGGAACTCGCCTTTCTAATTGTAAGAGAGTAAACTACCGTTACGTTAGTTTCACTTTGAAGTTTCATGCAATTCTCATTATTATTTTTAATAAATACTTAAATGGATATGGAAAACAAATTTGTGTTGCGTATTGTTTTCATCTAACACTCGGTAGGTCAAGGGGGTGAAAACAACCCCTTAAATTTCACCCCTAAAAAAATTCGAATTGCCAGTTATATACATATATAATTATGCGCCATTCGGTAGTGTTCTCAACTCCGCAAGATGCTTAATTGTTTTTAATTCTTTAAAATAAACCTCGACTTTCACAAAGATCATTAACGAGGAGATTCCCGAACAGAAATGAGGGGTTGGTTTCACCCCCTTAACCTACGAACGATACGCAAAAAAACTCTGCCTTCCATATAAATTAAGTATTTATTACAAATAATAATGAGCATTTCATGAAACTGCAAAGTGAATCTAACATAAGGGTAGTTTACCCTCTTACAATTAAAAAGGCGAATTTCAGTTTTTTTCACTGTGATCAAAATATTTATTTCCTTCTAACTTTATAACAATCAAGTTTTTTCGCAGATTTAATAACATTGTCAATTTTTATAACGATTTTTTTTTTAATATTAGTTTTTGCTTCCTGAAATATAAGGGTAGCATCCTCCAATGGTAAAATTACCCTAAAAATATTCAAAATTCAAAAAAAAATCGATTGAATTGAAAGAAAATAATTGATAGGTGTACGCTAAATTTGACAAAACTAATGTTTGGAGGGTGAATTTTAAGGGTTGTTCTCACCCCTTAGAAATATTTATTAGCAGATAAATAACATGTGTCGCTTAGTTTTTTTGCCCTCAAGTATATAAAAATTTGAAGAAGATCGGAGTGGGACACTCTGAAAGGTTTCCTTGTGAGATGTATACAATGAAACACCTTTTCGAATGTGTCTGGCCTTTATTAATAAGTTATAGTACAGAGCTCATAGTATTTACATAAATACTTACTCGAAAAGTTACATTATGTCGACAAGTAGAACCACATTATTTGGAATGTAATAATGAAAATAACTTTCTCTTGAATATTTCAATATTGATAGCACTCGAATTTACTAATCTAAATTGAACTTCTCGCAATTAATACCTCATTTATGCAATTAAAATCTAGTGACTTCTGAGTTGTATCATCGCATTATTAATAATAAGTTTGAATTTAAATGCAACTAATTTCTTACCATTGTTGTTAAATGTACACCTAACTCTGCTGGATCTAAATTGATTCACCATTTTTGTTAAAATTATAATAATGCAGTTTTTTCTGTTGTAAAAAATGAGGACAATAACAATTTAACTAGAAACGTCTATTTCTTTTTCAAAGGGACTGAACATGAATTAGGAAATTATTTCGTCGTTAGATAATTTCTTTTGTTTTATTTATAGAATAAAATAACAGAATCGACTAAATGTTTAATTCAAATAAAAAAATTGTTTCTGCAGTTAATTTAAGAAAAACAAAAATGCTCAAAGACATGAAAATGAAAACTAGATGACGATCCAAAATAAAATTATAGAAAACCATGGGCTTTATTTACAGTGTTCTGGGGAAGTGAATTTCTAAAAATTTCTTTTTCAAGGGCGAAAAAACCAAACGATCTTTATGCAGGTGTTGTTCGCATAATTTAAAAAATAATTTTTTATAGTGAAAAGAAAAATGACTTTTATATATTCCTTATATGTATCGATAAATTAAGCCAGCTCTACAATACGTCAATAAAAAGTTGACTTTTTAAAATTTGTTAGTCGATAGCATTGTCAAAAATGCTGATGTCAAGCAGGCTTTAAACACACTGGAACCTGGAATTAAGAACCCCGGATTTAGGATATTCCTAGAATTGATGTCCGCGACATTTTGGATATGCGGGAACCGCGGGACCGAAAAAGAGGCGGGTCTCAATAGTTCGTGCGCCCCTGAATTGACGTTACTTTAATCCCTGGATTCAGGTTCAAGGCCACTGCAAGCCATGACCGAAACTATTCTTAATTTCAGGTTCCAGTGTAGTGTCCTAAATTGCTTGAAATCGTTAAAAACATAATTTCGAAAAAATTTGAGTTGTCATTTTCATGTTTTCTCTAAATTTCCTTTTTAAACACTTTTTTCTGATACATTGCTGATAACGCTGTGATTACTATCTCTCCTTTGAGGACCTCGCATGACTCTTGTGATAGTTGCTGGTTGTCGTTGACTTCCCATGCTCCGCAAACTATGAACCCTTTCTAGAGTCTTTTTAACTTTAGGGCCTCGAATATTTGTGTAGACAATGTAAACAGCCAGAATTCCCACAGTGAACATAGCTATTCCCACTCCGCTTACTACAAGTATCTGAAATTTTTTAATTTCTTGTCATTTAATACCTTTTTCTAACAGGGAGAAGCTACACTCTTTAGATTTAAAAAATATATATACTACTCCTAGTGATAGATTCATAACCAAACTTAGAATGTGTTAGGGCAGTTGTCGTGCCTAATGCCAGATGCCTGAAAAAATAGTTTTTCTATGATTTTAAGGATCAAAATATTATAACTGTTGTCATTTCAAATAAAAAAACATGATTCTTAATGAAAAATATTAATATTAAAAAAAACTGTAATTTAAACCATTTTTTCTGCAATTGAATTGTTTGTGGCCTTCGCTTCTTACCGATTTTTGAATAATGACAGCATTTTAATAAATATCAGCTTATTTTTTCGGGAAAACATTTCTACACAACTCTATATTTCCCATTTAAAAAATAACAAAATAATATTAAAATATAATTATTTGCTTAACAAAATTTTTTCTTCAAAAAAGTTATTCAAACGATTTAGGGCCATAGAAGAAGCCATAAAAGCCATAACAAAATTTTCTTGCAAAGTTCGAAACAGTAGAGTTGTACAAAATGTTTTTTTTTCGGAAAAACAAACCGTTATTTAATAAAATAAAATCATTTTTCCAAAATTGGTGAGATTTGGCGGCCAGAACAAATTAAGTTGCAAAAACATGGTTCAAATTGATGTTGATTTGTTCTTGTTGTGAATTTTATCATTTTTTATCCAAAATAATGTTTTCTATTTGGAATGACATCAGTTACAATATTTTGATTCTTAAAATACAAGAAAAACTATTTTTTTTCAGATATCTGACTTTTGGCACGGAAACTAACTTAAAGGAACAAGATGTGCATTTCAGCTGCTTAAGGGAAAAATTTATTTTAAAAAACACACGAATATTACATGGACCGTGATACAAACATCTTTCGACCGCCTCTTAAATAAGGCGCGAGAGATCTAGATTCCCAAGCAGAAAACCTGGGCTTGATTCTTGTCAGCTGCATTTTTTTTTATTGCAATTGATTATTAAATTTATTTCAATCAAGCCAGAATTGGTATTTTCGACAATTATTTCATATTTACAAATTGGGGGATTCGACGCTTACCAATTTTACTCTAAGAACACTTTTCTCGTAGAAACTTCTGAATTTTGTTATTCAATTGCAATTTATATCTTGTTTATTATTATATTCGTATTTATAAACTATTTAATTAGTGCCGTTTTTTTACAAAAGAAGCATTATGTAACGTAAAAATCAATCACACTTTTAAAGCTGATTCGTCAGTAGTGTCCTTCGCATTAGTGAAAGTGGTAATTGTTCAAAAACAAAATTTTCAGATTAAAATAATTGTAGAAAATTAAAATGTTGGTTTGATTTATATCAATTTAATGATCGATTGCAAAAATAAAAAAATTAAATAATGAAAAATTGGCGAAAAATGCAGGGAGAAGAATCGAGTCAAGACCTTGCGCTTGCAAACCCAAAGCGTTCGTACCTGATCTAGCCGGGGTACAAAGGGCTGAATGGGGAATTTAATATTCAGAATCCACTGCAGGTGACAATTTTCAACCGTGTTCGATTATTTTCAGGGCTTCGTAGCCCTGAAAATTTCCCCGTAAGGGGAAATGATGGAACATGAATTGGAAGAAGAGAGGGGAAATGAAGGGCGGAGTAGTAGGGCAAGTAAAGGAAATAGAGGAGGGGAAGTGGGAAAATGGTGTAAAATTAGGGCAGAGGAAGGGAGGAGAACTGAGAGCATGGAAAGTGAAAAAGTGAGGGAAATTCATAATAAAATAGGGGGAGGAAGTAGGGAAAATGAGTTGATACAAGGGGAAGGGAAGTAGTTGTAGTCAGGGGTGGGAAAAGTCAGGGTAAATTATGGGATGGAAAGTGAGGGGAAGAAAATTAGAGGAAGTAATGATAAGGAGAGGTAGAGAAGTAAGACTTTGGGGAAGGGAGGGATAATGAAGCTTGAAGGTTTAAGAGAGAAAGTAGAAAACGACTGGCGAAGTAGGGGCAAGTGGGCGGAATAGGGAGAAAATGTATGGGAGCGGGAAGTTTAAACGACTTCATGAAAACTTAATAATAAAAAAAACGTGAGATCGACAAAATCCAAAAATTTACAATTTGTTTATTAGAATTTTTCTGGAAATAATATAGATGTTAGTTTATGGTTTATTGTTAGTCTGAACATTATTTTTAATGTAGATTTAGGCATATGTACTTTGATTCTGATATAGTATAAGAATTAAATTTTTCTATTTTTTCAGAAACAAATGATATTAGTAAGATACCTCATTTTAAAGTTCTATTTATTCAAATAATATGGTCTACGGAACAAAATTAAAAAATCAGTGACGTTCTGTCCAATGTTAGCCCACCGTTTGTCGGCTCGAACAGACGGCAGCGCTTCGGATTTGTAAGCGGAAAGTCTGAGCTCGATTCTTGCTGCCGGCAATTTTCTACAATTTTTTTAATTGACATTTGTTTTTTATTTCAATTGCAAATTAAATTTATTTAAATAAAGTCAAAATATTCGGTGCGAATGAATAGTAAAACTTTCATTTATTTTCGCAACATGTGAATCGTATAATAAAACTGTTCAACTATTTGCATCTTTCATTTTTTGATTATTTACATTCAAAATGTCATATTCTCCTTCTTATGAAATAAAAAACAAATACAATTTACTGTACTTCAAAAAAAAAAAAAAAAAAAAAATATATATATATATATATATGTCTCACCGTCGTGAGACAGGTTAGTTTTACCCTACTGATGACTCGTCGTTGCGATAGTAATTCTGCTCAGTACGAGAGGAACCGCAGGTTCGGACATTTGGTTCACGCACTCGGTCGAGCGGCCGGTGGTGCGAAGCTACCATCCGTGGGATTATGCCTGAACGGGCCCTGTTTGCCGTATGGAGTCGCGGACCGTTGACGGGATCTCACCGTATGACGGCCTGGCTCCCAACGGTCGATCATGGGTATACCAAATTCGATTTCGAGACTCGGAATCGTTTGTATACGACTTAGGTACCTGGCGGGGTGTTGTACTCGGTAGAGCAGTTACCACGCTGCGATCTGTTGAGACTCAGCCCTTTGCCACATTCGGTTCGGTTTTGATTCCTCTAGAATCAAACCGAAGGGCCTATGACAAAGTCATCGAATGCGTCCTCGGGTTGCGGATAGAGGGTCCCTGTACCAAGGGTTTCTGCTGAATATGGTTACAAAAATAAATAGGCAGTCACGGACAATTGTCCAGGGGTGGTC
>NC_046660.1:44045487-44073045 GCF_010883055.1 Belonocnema kinseyi
CTCTTGGAGGTGCCTAGCTTTCACTTGCTAATAGCCTAAAAAGCATCCCTGCGTGTCAACAATATGCTAGAACACTTGCGGGAAAAATGCAGAAGGCGGTTGCTAAAAAAATGTTTCGCTATAGAAAATTTCAAAAATATTGTTCAAATTTTTAATTATTGAGAATTTGCAAGTTTGCAGATATAAATAAAAATAAATGAATAATATTTAGATAAGACATAGTTCTATGAAGTTGTTTTATGTAGATTCAAATTAAAAAAGTTAAATCTAGAAGTAATCCTTTTTGATAAGAAAAATAATAGTAAACTTTATTCAAATTAAGAAACATTAGTGCTTTTTAATATTGTTGCGCATTAAAATAAAAACATACAAAAATTATCTATAAAATTATTGAAAGCATTATATTAATGTTTCATGTTAGTGCTATTTACTGGAAATAAGTATGTTTAAAGAATAGTTTTAATTTGAAATTATAAAGTTTCGAGGAATACCTACAATTTCCAAAACTTTAAGTCAGGTTGTGTTAGCGTTTTTACAAAAAAATCGCATATTGATATCTAATTAGTTACAAAAAAATTATCAACAAGATTACCGATTTTGAGCAATTTGAGGTTAGGTTATTTAAAATTTTTTTACCGAAAATTGGTTCTTTTAAACAATAATTAATAAATTTCAAACTAAATTATATATTATATTCAATAAACCATTATTAGAGTAGAAGGATATTAGAATTTTTGAACAACTCTAGTTTTTAGGTCATTTTAGCGTTTTTTACTTTGTTTATATTTTACCTAGCAATTAATAAAATACTATAATTAGAAATAAAAAGACAAAAATGATTAGTTTTCAAAGAATATTTATAAACTTTCGACAACTATAGGTTGAGTTGACGTATTACACCTGATATTAGAATTTTTAAACAAAAATCATTAGATTCCAATCCATTATTTTTTGCATGGAATTTGATAAGCTTGAATAATTTCTGATTGTGCTAATCATTCTTAAAAGAAATTCAAATTTTCGTTTTAAGATCATTAGTTTTCAAATAATAACCATCTTTCAAGAATTTTAGGTTACAATCTCGTTTTGCATACAAATTTTTATTTTGAACCAAAATAATTTTGACCCAAATTTTTTAAAACCTTTTTAACAATGTTTGGTAATATTAGTGTTTTTTTCGGGAGTATGTACTCTCAATACAATCTTTATAAATATACTAAAATATTTAAAATCCTTTAAAATACCTTGAAATTTTCTAATGCTCTTGAATATTTCTTGGAATCTTGAAAAATATCCGAAAATCTTCTAAATCCGTTGAAATCTTTCGAAAGAAGATTTACTATTTTTGAACCATTTTAGGTTATGTAAACGTGCTTAATGGAATACAGGTTATTTAAAAGAAGAATAATTAAATTTCAAAAAATATTTCTAATTCTAAATAACTTTTTGTTATGCCATTTTCACGAATGTTTTTTTAGTAAAAAATTGGAATGTCTATTGTTTAAATCATTAGATTTTGAAGTAGATTCACATTTTTTGTAATATTAGATTATGTTCGTGTTTTCACTGGAAATCTCTGATTTTAAAGTAAAAAAATTTAGGTTTTAAGGGACCTTTAATATTTTAAACAAATTGTATGTTTTTAATTTTTGTAGAAAATTGGCATTTTTCATAAAAATATAGATTTCAAACAATATTTACAACATTTAAACGATAATCTCATTTCTTATCAATTATAATAAATATTTCCTGCTTTTATATTATTTTAAATACCGTTAACCAAGGCGATTATGACCTTAGTGTATTAAGCCATACTTTTTTTTATTTGTATGATTTTGGTATGTTCTAAACATCTTATCTATAAGATTTACAGAAAGTTTAAACAAAAATAATATTTTTTATAGAGCATAAATGTTGTTTCGTATTTACCCCTGGCAAAAATGTACTATAATATCTGCGGTTGACAGTATCTTTTAGAAAAAATGTGAGGTAAATTTGAATTTCTGAACTTTAATATCTGGGGCCCCGAATATTTGAGTAGATGATGTACACGCCCAGAATTCCCATGGTAAACATGGAACCAACCACTCCACTCCCTGTCATCACCTGAAATTTGTTTTATATTTCTTGTCAATTAAATACTATTTGCCACTTAGAAATTTTAACAAAAGAAATTTTCTTAACAATTTGAAATTATTACAAAATAAAATAAAAACGGTTAGGATGATTATTTGTTACTGGGATCGGGGAAAAACTGCTGACATTTGTTGCTCCATAAAAAGTTAATAAGAAGGGGAATTGATTCATTTTCTTTTCTTTAAACTCGTGAATTATTGTACATTACATTTGCATACGTCTTAATTATTTTAATAAGCAAATAATTCGATGATTGAATTCTTTCTTAGAATCTGAATTTCGTCATTTTTGCCCCGCGTACAGTTATTTTATAAATTTAATATATTTTGGATTTGAGTTACATTTAATTCTTATAATTCACTCATGGAATAATATTTTATCTATCAGAAGATTAAATTTTTATTTTTCAAGTATTTCAATTAATGTTGAAAACGTTATATTTATTCCAGAGAATCTTCACTCTTTAGTTGTCAAATTTGTTTTCTGCACAATTTTTCTTTTAGATCGTAAATTTTCCAGATCTGATTTTATGGCAATATTTCTCTCAAATAATTAATTATCATATGCGCAAATAATTAATATTATTTATCAATAGCCATTTTATTTGCGAGCCGATTTTGCCCCAGCGGTCGGTTTTGCCCCAGTCTACCATACAGCGTCATGTTCAATATGCAGAATTTCAGATTTTGAGATAAAAAGTTCATTTAAACTCTGAGGAATAATGGTTCTCAGGGTCACAATTGTATCGTGGAAATCTAGAAAGCCGGGAATTTTGTGGGACCGGGAAAATCCGGAAAATTCCAATAAGTTCATTTTTTTCACAAGAATTCCATAAATTTCTAGAAGAAACATCGATCTCATCATTTTAAAAATCGCATTTACCATTTTAAGAATTTTATATTGCAATTCTGCAGAATATCAAAATTAGTTCGTTTTTTTAATAAACAATAAATTATTTTACAAGATAATTCTAAAACTTTTCAAAATTAAATAATTTGCAGATTTTAGCGTTGAAAATTGAACTTTTTCAATTCGAATGCCATCGTCGTTAAACAAAATTAAGCTTCTAATAGAAACCTTATAAGCTATTTTTAATTTTAAAATAAATTAAAATAAATTAAAATTAATTGAATCATTATTAAACGTTTGAATTTAATTTGAAACATACATTTTAAATCTTAGAGTGCTAAAAACGTTAAACCCTAGAATTTCAATTGTTCAATTTGAAAAAATTCCAATTTGTCAGTGTGAGTGTTCAATTTTAATTTAAAAATAAAAAATGGTTAATTCTTAATTTGAGCAACTTAAAATTCAGATATTAAATTGAAAAGGATTAGATTATGAGAATCGTTTGAATTTCACAATTATAATTTTAAAAGAAAGCAAAAAAATGGGGTAATGAATTTTTTTCAATCTAGAAAGTGGAACTTTTCGTTTTTAGAGTTATATTGAGTTAAAGCGGAAACACTTAATATCCTTTACATTTTTATTAAGATTAAAAGAAGGAAATTCTAGAATTTAGTTCTTCTTGATTTAGCAGAGCCCTTTTTTGGTATTATCAGTTTTCTTGAGTCGAATGGAATAAAATTTTAGTTACTTAATTTTTTCTGGCCATTATTAAATCATTTTAATTGAGTTTAAGGGAAGATTCTTTATTTGAAATTTCAATAGTAAATTGGAAAAGAGAAATTTTTCTTTTTATCAGATTTTTAGTTGCAAGGGAAGGAAAATTTTGGCTTACAATTTTTTTTCAGTATTAAAGAGGACGATTTTTATTTTTATCAGTTTTATCAAGTTATAGGGGTTGAAATTTTTATTTTCTATTTTGTCTGTATTGAAAAAGAACTTTTGTGTGACTTTTTTAATAGAATTTAACGTAAAAATCTGTTCTTTTCAAGTTTTCTCTCAATTGAAAGTATACAATTTCTCATCATTAACTTTTTTTAAGTCAAAAGGGTTACAGTTTTGATTTCAAGTTCTTCCGAATTGGAAGTAGAACATTTTTTTCTTCTGATTTTTATCGAGTTGGAAGAGAGGAAGTTTTGTTTTTAAAGTTTTTCTAAACTGGAAAAGACAAAGTCAATATATTTGTATAATTTTTATCGATTTGGAAAGGGGAAAATTTCAGTTTAAAATTTTTCGTAATTATAAGAAGTATCTTTTTTTTGCTTTGCACCTAGTTGTAGGAAAAGAAATTTGGCCCTTGACTTTTTATACATTGGAAGAGAAACTTTTTTTTCTAAAGATTTTTATTTGGGAGAAAATTTTTGTTTTAAAGTTTTTTTTTAGCTGGCAGATGAAAATTTTTCATTTCTATTGAGTTGGAAGTGATCAATTTTTCAGAATTGGAAGAAGCCATTTTTTAAATACTTTTATTAGGTTTGAGAGAATTTTTTTCGGAATTGAAAGAGGAACGTTTTTTCTATAGATTTTTAGAGAGTAAAATTTGGTATTTTTCAACATTTTCTTGAGTTGAAAAGAAGTAAATTCTTTCTTTGTATATTTAATAAATTGAAATAAAATCAACTTTTTTACATTTTTAGTTAGTTGAATGGGAGAAAGGAATTGTTTTATATTTTTCATTAATTGAAAGAAAATTTATTTTTATCAGTTTTATTGAGTTGAAAGGGTCGAAATTTTGGTGATTTTTCTCAGGATGAAAGAAGGGACATTTTTGTAAGATTTTATGAAATTTTTCTAAATTCAAAGTGGGGAATTCTTTAAAAACATTTTTATTTTATTTTAAAAGGGGGAAGTTTCAGTTTTTAATTATTTGAAATTAGAATAGAGGAATTTTTTATTTTTAAAGTTTTTCTAGTATTGGAAGGAAGGGAATTTCGGTTTAAAATTTTTTCCTAATTGAAATAGGAACATTTTTTTCAAATTGTCATTAAGTTATAAGGTGGTATATTTTGGCTTCCAAGATATTATTCTAGAAGAGGCACTTTTTTGTTTTGGATATTGTAATTTATTTGAAATGGAGAAATTTTGGTTCGAAACTTTTTAACTATTTTTCATAAGGTAAATTTTTAAAACCATTTTTATTGAGTGGACGAAGAAAAATATTTATATTCAATCTTTTACCAACCTGGAAGAGATTCATATTATATAGTATTTTTAACATTTTTGTTGATATGAGTTAAAAGGGAGGTTCAATTTTAATTTAGAGCATCGCTACTTATACTGTGGATTTATATTTTTTAATAAGAAATCTCCGAACTGTTCAATTTATAAAAGTTAGAAATTTAAAATTTTGCAGTTTGATAGCATTTAATTAAAAATTGTTCAATTCGAAAGTGTTAAAAACTTCCATTTAATACGTGTACATTTTTGAGTGTTTGAAGTTAAACATTTTTAGCTTTAATTATAAAAGTTTAAAACCCAAAATAGTTCTACTTTGAATGCTTCTATATCTGATTACTTCAAATGAAAACATTTTCGGTCTTAAGAATTCGAATGATATAATTTCAATGACTGTAACAAATGGTTGCAAACCGAGAATTTCTTTTCTCGATTACAAAGACCATTCTGAGTTCTGATACGTCAATTTTAAATCTAATTTTTTGCAGATACCTCGGATAATATATTTCCTAGGAATTAATTAGGTTTTAGAAAAACAGATTAAGCAAAATTGTCAAAAAAATTAATTTACCATTGTCCACCATTCAATCTCATCCGTTTCTGAAACGAAGACACGTGCGGCTTCATCTTCACCATCAGTAAATGTATTTTCGTTGTTTTTCGTTGAGATAGCACAGCCACTTCGTGTTTCCATAGCCTTTGATATCAGTGTTTTGAAAGTGCTCGGAATTATTTCGAAGTTATCATCGTAATTTTCTGAAGAGTCATCGTTATTATTATCATCAATGTCAGTTTTTGAGTTTCTCCAGTGGATAGTTGCTTTATTGTTAACAACTTTTATTTTTCCCAAAATAGCTAATTTCGAATTTTGATCTTTAATTAAAATCTCCATAACTTTCACAGCTGATTCCGCTTCTGCGTTTTGTCTCGCCAGTGCACTAGTCAAAGCATTATTCCAGTCGGTTGGGCTAACTTGATTCTTGCACTTCTTCTTTTTACTAGACAAAAAATAATAATTTTATCTTTAACAGATAATTTTATAATATTGCCGAATCATGAAAGATTTGATATCGTGAAATTGTTAAACCTAGAAAATTCCCGAATTATAAAATTCTAAAATGTAATAAATTAAAATATTGTTTTATAATAAACCTAATTTATTCATTAATAATACAATAATGGAATATGCCTGAAAACAAAATTCCTGACAGTAAAAGATTCCCGAAAAAGAAAATATCCTAAACGAAAAATTTCCGAATAATAAAATTTCCGATAGTTTATATTATTACTCTGAAAAATTATTGTTTAAATTGAAAATAACAATTATTTAAAATAAATTCAATGCAAGTGTTTTTTAAACGTGCATAGTTGTCTTGTACATTATTCCTTTTGTAACGAAAATCTTATTCTTGTATTATACTTTTGCATTAAGAAAATTTGTTAAAAGTATTTGTATTGAAAAATCAAACAATTTTTTTTAAAAACATTGAGCATCCAAAAAAATGGTTTGGATCGAAATATTTCATTATTATATTTTTAATTTATAAATACGATCATTTATAACTCTGCGACTTTTCTTGGAAATTTGATTGGGACGACTGAAAATGCTTAAAAATAAAAATACCGATACTGTAAAATTCCCCAGGAAAGAGCATATTATAAAATTCGAGAATTTGCTGTCTGCAAATTTATTAAATTTATTATATTATAAATTGTTTGTGAATTGTATTATTCGAGAATTTTCCATGTATGAATTTTTCTATTTCGCCTATTTTATAATTTCGGAAACTTTCTATTTAGAATATTTTCTTTCTCGGGAATTTTAGAATATCCTTATATTCATTTTTCGGGATTTTTCACTCATCCGATAAGTAATTAAATATTTAGAAAACATTTCTTGGTTCCAAATATTTAATTAATGTATTTTAAATTAATAAATAAGATTTTATTTAAAAGTTAAAGTTTTAATCCAAGAATTGGTTAGTGTCATTATATCACTATATTTTGTTTCTAATTTGAGATTCCTTGAGATGGTTTTAGAAAAAATATATTATGGAAAGGAAAAGTCGAAAATGTCTACGACCTGAAAGAGATCAACTTTTTGGCAACCACCCATAACTATAATCAAAAAAGTAATGATATAAGTAATAAACTTTTGATAAAAAAACAAAATTGCGATAAAAAAAATATTTAATAGTGTGGAATTTTTCAAATAAAAAAATGTGCAATCACCACAAATTTTCTATTGCATTCACGTAAACTTCCACTGCGTCTTGAAGCCATCTGACTTCTCTGAGTTCTTCACTGTCATATCTTCCGGATCCCTCTTCTGCCCACCACCTGGATTTCTTCACCCTGAGTTCCAAATCATCGAAGTCGTTTCTTAAAAAAAAAATATTCTCTTTAAATAAAAACTAAAAAATTTACCAAAAAAATGGTTAATAAAGAATATAAGTCGGGTTTTTAAGGATATACAATTTTTTATATTTTGAAACTAATCCGTTGTTCTCCCTGATAATATATTCTTAAGGTATACATATATTGTTTAATTTAATATTTAAAAAATGTAGATGTCTTTTAGAATAAATTGGTAAAGTTTGGTTTAAAAAACTATTTTGATTGCACACATAAATTCCAGCTTGGTGAAATTTTTTTCATCTGAGAAAGTTTTGTTGAGATTCATATTCTTAAAAAAAAATTTATAATCAAATAATCGTTGTAGAGTAATAGAAATGTTTTAAGCTGAAAACAGTATAATGCATATAACTGTTATTGATACAGACCTATTTTGAAATTTTTGTACTAATGGTTTACTATGAATTATAGGATTAAGAGTGTAGGCATGACTATTTACTAAACAATCGATTTTCTTTTATAAAAAACACTAAATCTAAACATTATTAACGAATAAAAAATTCCTAAAAAACGGATAAATTCCACCCAAGGAACTTATCTCGTAATTTTTGTACCTATCGGTTAAATACAAATATTTTCGACTGTAGGTGTGTCTAATAACTGCTAAATTAAGTTATTTACAACCTTCCTAAAAAAATGTTGATTCAAGCTCTTATTTTAAGTAGAATGCACTGCGAAAAAAAATGATGTCCCAGCAATAAAATAATTATTTTGAGCAGTTATGGCCTTTCTTACCAAAATTTGGTTGCGACTGCCAAAAAAGTTTTTTGAGTTACAAAATAATTTATTTGGATCAAACAAAAAAGTTGGTTAAGTTCTTTTTGTTGCAATGTACCAATTTATACATTTTACCAATTTGTACATTTTATTGTTCGTTGTATTTAATCTCTCAAGTCATAAACAGATACTTGAAATTAATTAAGAAAGTATTTAAAGTATCTTAAAGTATTCAAATGAAATTTCTTAATTAATCATTCTTTCATGTAATCATCGGGTATTCCGCAAATTAATTGTGATTAATTAAACGAATTTTCTATTGATCAAACAAATTTTATTGAAACAATACATTTTTTCCTTTTAGTTTTTTTCTCATACATAACATTTTTTATATTTTTTCACAAAATAAATAAATGAATACATTTTTACAAACAAAATACATTTTTTAATTTTTCTGCGATTTCAAATATTTCGTTCGTTCAGCAAAATTATTTTGTAAAATCTCCAATATTGTTGTCAAGTCACGAAAATTATTTTGTTGAACTAATAAATAATTTGTTCATTTAACCAAATAAGTTTGTTCAATCTGCAAAAAATGTTGGTTGTGCCTACCAAACTTTTTGGTTAGTTCATCAAACGCTTCAAGAAAATAATATGGTTGACTCAACAGAACGATTTTGTTGCTTTTATAGCAATTAAAAAATTTTCTTCGGATAACCAAACTATTGTTTGGTAAACTAAACCTTTTTGTGAGTGTGGTAGTAATATAGAAAGTGAGGTTATTTTGAATACCGGAAATTGTCTGGTAATTGAACTAAAAAACCAGAAATTTACTTTTGATCGTAGCAAAATTCAAGTTTTTATTATTTCGGTAATTTTAGTCAACTTCGAAAATTGATTTTCAGTTTATGTACAGTTGAAGAGAATATAAGTGAAAAAAAATATCGTTGTGACATAGAACGAAAATTTTTTAAAAGAATTAAAACTAGGATTAAAAAACAAAGGAGTTAAAAAATCCTTCTTCTAAGTCAAAATTCGTCACAATTTATAAGTTGCTACTTCCGAAGTTTAGAAAAAGAAAACAATTCAAGTAGTTTTCAGAGTAGAAGTAGTATTTCGAAGAAGAAATATTTCCGAAATATAATATACATTTTCTTTTAGTTTTCCTTGAGGAATTAACTTTTTTTTCTTAAAAATTTATCAACTTGCGGTTAAAAGCTAAAAACTTTGGTTAAAACCTTATTTTGTTGTTCGTAGATTTATAATTTCAATTGAAAATTGATCACTTTTTAAAAAAGTATCTCGTTTATTTAATATCAATTTTTTAATTATTTTGTCACGAAATCGACTTTTTCGGGAGAAAATGAGTTTTTTCTTGTAAAGTTAATCTCTTTGTCTACAAATTCTTCTTTTTGGTTGAAAATTTCGAGTGTAAATAAAGTTCTAGTATAAACTCCTCTATTGAAAATTAATTTTGTTGTTGTTGAAGATTCATAATTTTGATTAAAAATTCACTTTTTTGGTTGAAAAATGAACTGTTTGATTACATACTTTTTTTTGTTTAGATGAAAATGGAATTTTTTACCGAAAATTTAAATATTATTTCAAAATTCCATCTTTTTAAGTTAAAAATTACATTTTTTAAAGAAAATTCAACATTTTTTATTTTTAGTTGAACTTTTTATATTTTTTGGATAAAAATTAAAGTATTTGGTCGATAATTGATACTTTTATTTAATTGTTAAACATTTTTTTGAAAATTCACGTATTTTGTTTTAAAAAAATACTTTTTTGTTGAATTTTGTTGTTGTTGTTCAAAGCTTAAGTATTCCAGTTGAATATTTAGCATTTTAGTTAAAAATTCATCTTTGAGGTTAGAAATAAATCTACTTAGTTGAAAAATGAAATCTTGTTGAAAACATTAGTTGAAAATTCGTCTTTTTTGGTTAAAAATTGATTTTCTCAACTTAAAAGTTAATTATTTAATTTTTGATTGACAATTTATCCTTTTTAGTAAAAACTATTTTTTATCTAGTTATGATAAAATGTTAAATTTTTAGGGATTTCTCGTTCAAAATTCAACTATTTGGTTACAAATGTGTCTCTTTTGATAGAAAATAGAACTAAATAGTTAAAAATCATGTATTTTGTTTAAAAATTGTACTTTTTGGTAGAAAATGATTTCCTTTGTTTGAAGATTAGTCTTTTCGTTTGCAAGTTAATGTAATTGTTAGAAAATTCATCTTCTTGTTTAAAAATGTAAGTATTTCAGTTAGATATTCATGATTTTAGTTGAAAATTTATTTGTTTGGATTTAAATTCCACTATTCCAGTTCATTTATTATGCACTTTTTTGTTTTGTTGTGTTAAGGGATGTTTAGAATGACCGTCATGATTAAAAATAAATCTTTACGTTTTGCGAAAAATATGAAAATTTTACATTCAGTTGACCGGAAAAATAAAAAAACTTGACTTCAAAAAACCAGGAAATGACCGAGAAATTGAAATCGTTTGCTGAATCGCCACCCTGCTATTGTAAATTCTATCGCAGATTATTTTATAAAAATTTATAGTCCATCTGATCTCCCACAACCTCATTGGAATGACGCATATCATGTCCCTATCGAAAGACTATTATTGCCTAGTGATATTCAGACTGTTTAAGTTGAAGGATTAGAAAATACATGGCTCAAGGGGCCATTCATAAAATACGTGATACAATTTTCAGGAACTCCAGACAATTACCCCCACCCCTTGTGTTATACTTTTTCAATTGGTCTTAACATGGAGAATAATACTTCGACAGACCGCCCCCCCTGTAAGTATCACGTATTTTGTGAATGATCCCAAAAGCTAATTCGAAATGCCATAAAAAAGATTCCTAATCAATTAACAGCAGGCTCTGATATGACACCATCAACTTTTATTAAGAAGTATTCTGAATTTGTCCTTCCTCCACTAGAAATGTTGTTGACTTCTTATATTCAAATTGGTAATTTACTTCCTGTTTAGAAAAGGTGTTTTAAATCTCTTATTGCTAACTATAGACATAACCAGGTTGACGTCATTTACACTGATCTCTCTGAAGCATTTGATAAAGTAGACCCTAAAATATTGAAAAGTAAGCTACAAATACTTGATCTACTTGATAATATCATTCGACTATTAGACTGTTTTTTATCCGCCAGGTAAACGTTTGTTTAACATTGTAGACACTCTTCTGTAGAATTTATACTCACTTCTGGAGCGCCGCAAGGATCTCACCTTGGACCACTTCTATTTATTATCTAGATGAGCGATCTTCCGGCTAATTTTAATTGCTATCATTATTTTTATGAATGTGATCTTAAATTATCTTCTCCTATCTCTAATATGTCTTCCCGTGTTCGCCCTCAAGATAATATTATTCAATTTTTTGACGGGTGCACACTCAATAAACTTGAAATTTATATTCAAAATTTTCGGATTGTGGTCATTTCTCGTTCCCGCCAAAGAGATAAGCTAATTAGCTTTTAATATAATATACGAGGTGTATTTCTCGAAAGAGTGTCGGTAATGCTTGACCTTGACTGTGCATATGGAAAATATTGTCTCTAGTTAAAGTAAATCGCTAGATTTTTTTATTTAGAATCTGTAAAAGATTTAAAACTATTTTAACTATGATCGCGTTATTTCAGACCTAATAGAAGCATCTAGCATGCGATTTATAAAATACTTTATTTGGAAAGACCTGCAGATCTAATTTTTTTCTGGTTCTGATTTGAGTAATCTTTGAGAACAATTTATTGTTTGGTCTCTTCGGACAGACGGAAATTTCCCGAAACTTTATTTCAGATTAAATTGATGTGATATGTGTGATTTAAGAAAATAATTTAGTGGAGGACTATTCTACACTATTACAAATTATTTTATTTAATAATTCTTTGCTGTCAACAAGATCTAGGGATCCAATCTCCTTGGCTCCGAAGGGCTTAGGATGCAGAGCATCAGCCAGTTCTAGGAGAAATTTCTGCTCAACAAGAAGCAATTACAAATCAGCTAGTAAGCATTCGGAGATAAATAGATACCACAGAGTCATCATTATCACAAACCGACAGTTGGAATTACTTCCCATCAGCAACAAGACGGCTTCACAGGACAGTGCTAGCATACGATCTAGACAGAGGCAGAAGGAGTGTTTCAAGTGAACCTTGACATCGAATGGCGAAATTCTAAAGAAAATTCGATGATTTTAAAGGATATATAGAAAGATCAGAGTGGCTGGTGCGTTAGCACCGAACAGTCTATGAGATCGAGCATGATATCACAAGAGTGTTGATCGGCTCAAGACAAAAGGGAAGGACCCTATTATGCTTTCACTTAAAACCAGAACACATTGAAATAATAGTCGATGAATTGCCGATGGGATTCCTGATTTTCCACTACAAGATGAAGCCAGGGTTAACCGGCTCTATTCCACCGAGGTGTTTTTGTCAGAATTTGAAAAGGTGTCATTGCAGAATCGAAACAACGCGAGAGATACTAGTTTGATTTCCGTGAATGTGGAGGATATGAGTTATGAGTTTGGGGCGAAGCACAACATGATCCAGCAGTGGAGTTAAAGAATGAAAAGCATGCAGAGGTTTGTTTCAAGTATTTTAGCCTTTGCTCTAGTGTTCGGTAAAGCCATAGGTGTTCTGAAAATTATCTGAAAAGGGAACAAAGGGGGTCGAGTTGCGGCTCGGCCAGGAAAACACAGCGGGCCTTCCTTCAACTAGTTTCAGTTTTTCCTTTCTTCTTTTCTTCCTTATCGATGCAATTTTTAAAATTCCAAGCCGGATTAATAACTCGGTTTGAGTTTGTTCGTCAGGTTTCGCGTAAGTTTTTGCCAATTCGTTTATAAATTAATACTTTACCAACTTTGAGTAAAAAGTTGAGTTTAGTTCAAAGTGAAATACATAGCTGAAATGTGTGCGAGGGAAATATGTAGCTAATTTCAATATTTATTTCACTTTACTGAGATAATATTTGGTTAAATAATATTTCATATTATTATTATGTATGAACTCTAGCTGATAAATTAGTAAGATTAGTTTATTTATATTTTAGTATTATATTGTTAACAATACATATTTCTGATCTACATAGATCATCAGGATATATGTGCTTCGCGACTTATGGGGGAAAAAGAATATCTTGGTAGTGATAGATGCTTTTACAAAATTCACAAATATTTTGTAAACTGAGTCTACGACTTCAGCAGAAGTGATAGCAAATCTGAAACAATACTTTGCTTACTACAATATACGGAAAATCTTGGTTTTAGACGTAGAGGTACCTAATTCACCACTCAAGAATTACAAAATTGTTGTAAAAGATTATTCTCTGCAGAATGTTAAAGTGGCTACCGGGCCACCATAAGCAATTAATCAGGTAGAGCGAGTCAACCATTCCCTTTCTTTCTTTAATGATCACGATTGCTGCAAAATGAAAAAAAGTGATCAACGAGATCGAGTTTGTGAAGAAAAATGTATGGTATGTACAATAGTATAGATCAGAGGGGAAAGGTAAATAAATAAGTAAAGGGAAAGAAGCGGAAAGAAGGATACCAATGTGAACTAGGTGATAACCTGATGATCAGAAACTTTTGCTGCTTAGCATGGCTAAAGATGTGTGTGTATGTGTGCGACTGATAGGAAACCCTGGAGTGGGGATAAGGTCGAGTCAAGTGTGAAGATTGAGAAGTCAACAGTTTATAGTTGTGAGGAAACTGATACTGACCTATGGTACATACTCATTCTTTTAATTGTGAATAAATTATTATCCGGTTATTTTTAAAGAAGTGTTATATTTCTTGAATATTCTCTGATACAAAGCTTAGCCTCAATTTAAATAAAGAGATTTACAGAAAAAACGCATAAAGAGTTCCATCTAAGCATTGGCGGATCCAGAGGGGGGCGATCGGGGCGATCGCCCCCCCCGAGCTCTAAGTTTTTATACTTATAACTTGAAATATTTTTTTTTTTTTGCTTTTTTCGACTTATACGCCCCGATCGCCCCCTCCGAGACCAAGGCCTGGATCCGCCGCTGCATCTAAGAATGTTATCTCCGAATTTTTTTATCAATTAGTGAAAAATTACGAAAAGTGTGGGCTGTTTCTATATGTCTATTAACTAAAAAAATCGATTTTTCAAAACAAAAAATATTGAATCTTGAAATATTATCAACAAATCAAAAATGTCTGAAAAATGTTTAAAAAATCAATCCAACATACACATCTCTAAATTTGTGTACCAATAAGTTAAAGTCTAGACTATAGGCGTGATATTTTTGGTATAGATAATTGTTATACATATCCAATACACGTAAGATAACTAGCGTTCTTGCTAGAAACTATTGTTTCTACATTTTTTTTTTATTTGGGGCGTTTATCAAATAAAATTAAAACTTTTGTTGGTTCAACTACAGAAAATGGTTATTATATGTACAACAGAATCTTTGGTTGACCAAACAAAATTTTTTATTTGTGTCAATCACATCTGCTAGCAGATGGAATATTTAATTGATTCAACAAAAAAATTCTTCTTTCAGTGAAATATTTCGTTAAATCAACCTAAATTTGTTCTTATTAACAGTTTTCTTGTATATAAAAGGATTGCCGATAACGGCAATGCAACATTCGACCTTTTCCTACTATATACAGTAATTAAGAGAAATTTAAAAAGCTTAAATTCTAAATTTTCTTTGCAGCAAATTTGTTGAGTAGATACTTTGTAAATTATTTGTTTAAATTAATTAAATTTCTAATTATGATGCAAACATTATTTAGTTCAATGATTATAGTCTACTTTCATGGCCTTCAAAAAGATTGCAAGAAACGGCAAACTAGGAAGTCGTTCAGCGCGATAATTCGCGCCGTAAATTGCAAGTTCATAATACAAAAGGTGTTCCATAATTCAAGGTTGAATTCCTCGTGCTACTTTGTGCTATGTTTTGAAACCGGTATCGTAATCGATATAACGGAAAGCAATTAAACACGTATCAATTTCCCATATCACGTAAACAGTTCAATTCCACCTTCCTTCATGTGAAATTGTCATTATCCTATTATCTTATGACGAGGTTAAAGTTCGCGTTTGAAAAAAATTATAAATCTTGTAATTGCGATAAATCTTCATTATTAACAACAGCTAACTATCCTATAAATAGGGAAATTATTATTTTTTATAAATTACCTGGCATCTTCTAAGAGGATCACTGAATTTGTAGTACTTATATGATTCAAATAGGGCTGTAAGTTTCCTTCACTGACCACTAAAATTGTTGCATTTACTGGACCAGCGAAAAATCGACTATCAGGTTTTCCAATGTGTACGATATTCGATGAAAAATCTATTGATCAAAATAACGTTTATAAAATAGTTTCATCTTTATTTAAATATATAATAATTTAATATATATGTAATTAGTAATTATAATGCATGTCATTATTGATTAGAACTGATTATGGGATCTGTAATCGAATCCAGCTTTAAATAGACGGTTAGATTTTTCTTTCTATACTAATACATTATGAATGAAGTGAATATTTACATTTTGCAAGGATTAAAAATCTCATATAAGTAAACGTAAGAAAATTACAAGGATGTGGTAAGTTTTGAAATATAAATCATGCTAGAAAGAACAGACAGAAGTATTCGTACTGCTCTAGATAGATCATTATTTAAATTCATCAGAACTAAAGATTTATTTTAAGTTATTTTTTTTTAATTTTACGATAATCTTTTTTCCTCACCATTTTGGTCATCCTCATGGATTAAGACACATAACCCTTTAGCAATGGCTTCCATCGTCAGTTTCTTAGCAATATTCTGCACATCATCATCATCGTTGTCTTTTTTCTGGATCGTGAGAGTGAATGTTTTCCAATTTAGAGCATCCATCGTTTTAAGAATAGCCTGTGTAAAATTGTTTATTAAAAAAAATTGTTAAAACTTTGACAGTTGTCGATTATGTATGGGTAAAAATAAAAAAGTTGGGAATGTCATGCGCCTGGACTATTAAACCTTTGTGTTAAAATAATTTTCTTAACTACAGCGTTTTATTAAGCCTACTTCATCCAATAATATATCCTAACAACCAATTATATTTACTTTATTTTGTATCAAAATAAATTCGATTAAACTTGAGTAAATGTCATGCGGTAACGTGTCCCTGACCACCTTTTTTCTTAAGGTCTAATTGTTAAATACACGTATTTCTACAGAAATAATTTTAGAATTACATAATAAGTTTTGTTCTTATTTACAATTGTGGTTTTAGACTTCCAATCACTTTTTAAAGGTCCCCAAGTTTTTATGCATTCGGCTAACAAAACAGATTTTTATTAATTTGATGATTTAAGTGCAGGTCACTTTGTGATAAAAATATCAATAATAAAATGTAATTTTTCCCAGTAAAAAGTTTAATTGATAGATCAATCCAAACAAAATATAGTCTTCAAATTGATAAAATTTCTATTGCATAACCTTCTCATCCAGTAACACAAAAGTTATTGGCAACCCCAATGCAATTATATGAAAAGCTAAAAATAATCGATGTTGCACTTATTTTTTAATTTAAAATAAATATGAAGCTACATATTTTGTTTTATTATACAGCCTAGCAACAAGCAAATTATTTTTATACGTATAAACTCTCTAAATAAAAATAAAAATGCAAGAAAAAATAAAATATTAGAATAAATAAGACCCTTAAAATTCAATGAAATATAAAGATATTTGTTAATTCTACGAACATTTATTTTTAAGACTTCTAGAAGGAGCTTTTCAATCCCCTTAAAACCATTTAAATCCTCAAGAATATGGCAAAATTCTTTACAAATTTGCATGAAAAAAATTTTAATTTCATTGAAATATTTTGAAATTATTTAAAGATTAAAAAAATTTCTTAGATTTCTTAAAAATACCGTTAGATCTTTTTCATCCCTTTAATTCATCAAGATTAATAGAATATCCTTAAAAATGGTTAATACTTTGAAATATTTTAAAGTTCCTTGAAATTAATTCCAGCTGTTAAAAATTCTTGAAAATCTCTTCGAATTATTAAAATCTTTGGAAATAAATTTCAATTTTTAAAGTTCTTTCAAATTCCTTGGAATCTTCAAAAATACTTTAAAATCTTTGTAACTCCCTCTAATTTGTCGAAATCAATTTAAAACCATTTGAAATATTTAAAAATCTGTGAAATCCTTGAAAATCCATGTAATTTATTTTAATGTATTAAAAATTCCTTTGACTCTTTGAAAATATCCTGGAAAATTGTAAATCCTTTGAAATCTTTTAAAATCCCTTGAAATTAATCAAAGCTGTTAAAAATTCATTGGAGTTTACATAAATATCTTACATTGTTAAAATTCTTTAAAATCCTTTGAAATTTTTGAAATCATTGGAAGTACCTTGCCATTTTTTAAGTTTTTTAAAATTCCTTGAAATCTTGAAAAATACCTTGGAATTTTTTTAAATCCCTCTAATGTATCGAAATCAATTAAAAATCCTTTGGAATCTTCGAAAATCTATTACATCTTTAAAATACTTTGAAATTTCTTTAAATGTTTGAAAACTCGTTTGGAAATTCCTTAGAATTGTTTTAAGCATCTTAAAATCTTTGGAAATACTACGAAATTCCTGAAATCTTGTGAGTTAATTCTTGAGAATTCTCAAAATATCTCAAAATCCTTTTAAATATCTTCAATTTATCGAAATCAAATGAAAATTTATTTTAATCTATGGAAATACCCTGAAATATTCCAAATACTCTGAAGCCACTTAGAATTATTCATATATATTTAAAATTTTCAAAAATCTTTTTAAATCCTTTGAGATTTATAAAAGTCCTTGAGCATTACTGTGAATCATTTTAAATATCTAAAGATCTTCAAAAAAATTTTAATCTTTGGAAATATCTTGCAATATTTATAAATCTTTGAAATGCTACGAAATCTCTCAATTCTTGTGAATAAATTGTTCGGAATCCATTAAATTATTGTGATATCACATAAAATCTGATTTCTTTTAATCACTTGAAGCATTTGAATCCGTATTAAATCTTTTGAAATACTTCGTAATTTATAGAAATATTATAAAATGTTTAGAATTTTTTTATATCTATCGAAATCTCATAAGATTCCTTTAAATTTTATAAAGTCCTTTGGAATCATTAAAAATACTTAGAAACCTTTTAAATCCTTATAAATTGGGGGAAATTCTTCGGATTCCATTACATTTTTCAAACAAAATTCAAAGGAATGATAATAAAAAATGTCAATTTGATATTTTAAGTCTCAAGAAGCAGATCTGACGGCTATTTTGACTTACAAAATTTCCCAAATTACATTTAAAAATTTCTAATTTTTGCAAAAAAATTATAATCATGAAATAATAGCTTACTTCTCAAACTCGAAAATAATTATTTTCACACTTATTGTAATTCATAGGAAGAGAACAAATATATTTCAAGTTGATCTAAAATACTTTTTCTCAATCAATTGTAAACCAAATAATTTCAACTTTTTGATTTTCACCCAAATATTTGTGTACTAACTCGAACGATGTATTCATCCGATTCTTTTGGCAAGTGGTGGAGAAATGGTGAGTTGGAGGCTTTGTTTACAATTTGAGGTACTCTCAGTACTGAAGTTACTTTCTGTACGGCTTCAGCATTAGTCATCGTATCGGGACCAATTATTCCTGAAATTGAACATTTTTGCCTTGAAAAGACAATAAAGATGATTTTTATCACAGCCTTTGTTTTCTTAATAATAAAATATAAATTAACTGTATATCCATAAAAGGAATCGAAACTGGAAACTAGATCTGGAACAATCCAACACCAATAAACATTATTGAATATAATTATATTGCTGGAAAAAAGGTCACTTAGAGCCTCGAGGAATATGTAAAAAAAAGTAGCTTTATGTTGCAGTTCTTGCAGCCTTTGTAAGGATAATTTCAGAAAAATCAGGAAACTCCTCGACAAAAATGTCTAAGTTGGTCAGGGCCTTATGCTAGTGCTGCCGTTCACTCTAAATGAATAGTTTATCAATGGTTTTAAATGACAATAAGTCGGCTACGCTAGCTTGGAAACTTGTGATAATAAATTGTTATATAATAATGATAAAATTGTCGTTGTTGGCCAATACATTTCTTATCATCCTGAATTGCTAAGAAGCCTCGCCGGTTCTACTTATTCAATTTTTTTATCGTTTGAGGAAAGAATAGGACAAATTTTTCAGTTTTTAATTTTTCTGAAAATCAAGATCAATAAATTAGTTAATAATATATTTAAGTGAAAAAACAATGATAAAAATATGTATGCATACACAATTACTGTTTTACAGTTATGAAAATCGATCAATTATCTCATTCCTTTCTGTAATAATGAATAATGAATAATGATAAAGTGCTAGGTAATGATTTAATTCTAGATTGATATTACAACAGTGCATAAATTACCTTACGTGTTTTTGTACACTTTTTTTAAATATATGGGTATTTCTTGTATAAAGGTCACTTTTGCTTCCCTACGCGAATACCTTTGCGAATATTTTTTAAATTGTTCAAAAATTTGGTAAATTTCTTCGTTTTGTTAACATTGATCGAAAGCAGAAGTGTCATACAGATTATTTTATTTGAAAATTTTATTGAAGAAGCGTTCAAGAGAGGGAAAAATTATTTTTTCTTCTTCTACACTTACAATTTGTTGAGTTTGAAAAGCATTTTTCTAATCCAGGTCAATAAAATAAAAATTGAGACTGTTTATCTCACTAAAACACCAGAGCATTTTAACTTTAAAAGTTTTTCTCTAATTTTTTCTTGAATGTGAAATAATAAGAATTTGATAAGTTGCAAGGGATTTTTTTAAACGAAGATCAATGTGAGCTTTTTCTAATAATAAATTAACGGTGTCAATTTCACTGTTGACAATTTGAGAATTTTTATTGCAAATCTATCAAATTCAATAAATTAGGATATTAAATCCTTAAAAAGCATTATTTTCTATTCTATACATATTATATGTTGAAGAGTCATGAATTAAAAATATTAAAAATTTAAAAATCTTTAATAGTACATCTTTCAAATTTAATTACTTCCCAAAAAGTTACATATTTTATACCCTACAGTAGTCTTTGAAATATAATTCTTGAAAATTGAATAATAATTTGCAATTCTACATGTATTTTCGAGGGTAAAGAATTTTAAAGTATAATTCTTGAAAATTGTGAATGTTTAAAATTAAAGATTAAAAGAGTTTTCATTTTGGAAAATTAACAATGAAAAAATGTGGAAGTTTTGTGTTACAATTCAAAACTCTCTGCAATTTTCATGATTTACACATGAAATTTCTGCAATTTCGAAAATTTAGAATCGAGAACTTTTAAATCTGGAAAGATTTTGAGAATTTTTATTTACAAATCTCTGAAATAAATTTAATATATATTTGAAAATTCCAAATTACGTATTTTTAGATTTATAATTCACGTATTGAATCAGCTACTTTAGAAATTCTATTACTATATTTTGAATAGAAATTAAATTATGTTTATAAATACAAATAAAAAATTGTTTATTCTGGCATCAATAATTAATTGAAAAAACACATATTTTCAAACAATTTTGCAAAGAAAATTGTTTATATCAAAAGTGACCTGCATATAGAGATTGAGGGCTGACACTATCAAATTTGATTATTCAAATCCCATATATGAAAAAAGTTGCCTTGTATACTCTGGTTCAATCTCCATTTGTCTTTCTGAATATTATAATCAGACACGACGACTTTAAAATTTTATATTTTTTAAATTATTTACCTTATGCTAAACAATTTTGGTGAATTTTTTTGGTGCATTCGTTATGATTTTTTGAAAATTCACAGAAAAATGATTTTTCCGTTAAATCTCTGTATAAAACTTTTATTTCAAAAAATGTCAATTAAATTTTCATTATATTGAAGTGAAGAATCGACATATGATTTTCACTTTAATCTAAAAAAATTTCTGCTTTTGATTATTAAATTTTTAAATTTTAGAGGTTTTGAAATAAATGAAAAAAACAAACTCAAATTCTTTTGATAACTTTTTAATAATAATAATGCTCTTTGCAGAAATTTTTATAGAAGTGAAACAAACTGAGGGGAAGCAAATTAGGGGAAATGATTAAAAATTATTTGTGGGCAAAAAGAGAAATTGAGGTGAAATTTGGGAAAGAAAAATGAGGAAAGTGAGGGAAAGGAAAGTAGGATAAGTGATTGAAAAGTAGATTTGGGAAAGTAGGGGAAGTAAGGGGAAATTATGGAAGGAAAAATAGGGAAATTGTAAGAAAAAAGTGGGTTAAAATAGGGAAAGTAAAGAGAAATTGAGAGAGGGAAATTATAGAGAGTGAGAGGAAATTTGGGGAAGGGGATCAGGAAAAAGTAAAGAAAAGAAATGGAGAGGTAGTAATGTAATTTTGGGGAAATTATGGAAGGGGAACGAAGAAATGCGAGGGATATTTAGCGGATGAAAAGTAAAGGCAGTGGGGAAAAATAGGTGTGAGGAAGTAGGGAAGGAAGTGATAGACTATCATGCGAAGTGAGGGAACATTATGAGAGGGAACGTGTGGAAAGTAAGTGGAAATAAGGCAATTCAAAGAATTGGAAGTGAAGGGCAGTGCGGGGAGGGAAATTACTAGAGGCAAAGGGCAATGAAGTGAGTTGAATTAAGAGAAGTGCTGAGAAATCTGCGGATGGGGGGTTTTGAAGACGAATGTAGGGGAAGTAAAAGGGAAACTTGGAAATAAGTAGAGGAAATTGAGGGAAATAGGAGAGAAAAATAAGGATATGTCAGAGGGAATGCGGGAAGGAGAACTAAGGGAAGTGAGGAATAAGGAGGAGGAGAAGAAGATGTGAAGGAAATCATTGAGAGAAAGTAGGTGAAGTGCGTGTAAATCAGGAGAAGTAGGGAAACTATTAGACAACTTATAAAGGAAAGTGAAGTAAGGGGAACCAGATGAAGTGAAGAGCAATGAGGGGAGGAGAAGTAGGGAAAATTAGATAGTGTGAGATGGAGAATCTGGTAGAGGGGAAAGGAGCAGAGAAAGAAGTAGGGAAGGGCGTATCGAAGGGTAAAGTGAGGTGGAGAGAATTAGGGAAAATTAGAAAAAAATGGGAAAGGGTAGTAGGAGAGGTAAAGAAAAAAGGGGATAGAGGAACTAAATTAAGTAAGGGGAACTCAGGGGAGGGAAAGGAAGGGATATTGGGAAGGGATAGTAGAAGAAGTGAGTGACACGTGAGGGGAAGTAGGAGAAATGATCATAGGTTTGAGTGGGTGGGGGAGAAGCAGCCTCCTGTCACCGAAAGTTGAAAATGGTCCATGGGTTGAAAACGGCCATGCGACGGCGTTAGTATCAAATTTGTTCTGGTTGTTTGGACTCTTATATGTCTTTTTTCATGTAGAGCCGTTACAAAATCTTAAAAATGTATCAAGAAAACGGTTTATTTATATAATTGTTGTGAAAATGACATGTTAGATTTTTTTAATAGTGTAATTCGGTTTTATTTTAAAAGAATAATTTTAAGTTTATAGATTTAAAATTTTGGAGTAAAAGCATATGGAAGTCATTTAAAACAAATTTTTTTTGACATTTTTTAAGATTTACCAATTTTTAAGGTAAACTGAATTTTGTCTGGGAGTAAAAAAAAGTTCTTAAAATTCATGGGAAATTTTTAAATGATTGTTATTTAAGTAATTTTAAGAGAAATTTGAAATAAAGATCACAAAGCATTTTAAATTATTTACATTTTTTCTAAAAAGTGTGTGAAAGATTTTATGGCAAAATGTTGCAATTTTGTCATATATACATATAGTCTAGAAGATTCAGAAGTTTTAAAACGATTGAAAAACACGGTTTTAAACATAACAAACGATTTCTTGAAAAATTTTTAATTAGTTTAGAAGATTTTAAAGCAAAATATTTCAATTTGGTTAGCCTGCAAAATAAAAACGAACAAATATCGGATAAATTCAAGAAATGCTTAGTAAAATTAAAAATAATTTCGAAAATTTTCAAGAGAAAAAACAAATTTTCTTAAAATTACTGGAAAAATTTTAAAGATTATAAGGTAATTTTTTACAATTTGGAATAATTTTTGAAAATTTTCAGAAAAATTCGTGTCTGTTAAAAACATTTTTAGGAAATGAAAACGTTTCAAATAGGTTACAAATATTAAAAAATTCTGAAACATTTTAAAAAAAGTATCAAATTTTTCTTGATTCCTTCACCACTTCTAAAATTCTTAAACATCTTTTCAAAATACTAGAATTTCTCATAATATATTGTAAATGCTATCAAATAAAGCAATTTCTTTAAAATCTTCTAGATTCTCTTCTGCCACGTGTGAAATATTTAAAAACCTTTTAAATTTTCTTAAGAATCTTATGAAGATTATATTTACATAAATTTAAAAACAAAGATAATACTTATTTTTTTCTTAATTCTAAGAATTTAATTTCAACATGGATTTATTATGGCACTTCGAAAAATAATTTCCGATCAATTTGAGTCTTGCCAACGATAAAAAAAATTCGTCAATATTTCTATTCCTGAAGTGTAAGTTTGACGAAATTTAAAATTGTCGAAAACAATTAATAAATTATTATATAATGAATAATTAAATTTTTTGTCTCATTTATAATTTTATTAATGGCTCATAAATTAATAATCAATTAACTATGTTCAGCAGTTCTAAATTCGAGATTGAATTTTTCTCAATTAAAAATCTTGTGGTTATTTATTATTTATTATTTTTTATAAATAGGAGGAGTACGAGAGGTAAGGTATGGAAACGGGAAGTTTGATCGGCTTATTTAAAGTTTGAATAGACTACACTACCTTTTTAGGTTGACGCGTGAAACTTACCTTGACTAATTTTTTGTTTTCCATTATTAATTATAGCTAGAATTTCCACATGGAAAACACCATCAATTTTTCACCCATAAAAAATGTGAAAAATTTAAAGTTGTGGTGGCCTAATATAATATTGATCAAGAAGCAATTAAAGATTCATCCTGATTAGAAAAGACCACCTTTTTTATAGTTGGAAATATAAATTTTATTAACAAATTACATTTAAATAAATTATTATTCTATAATTTATTTAGGATCATGTATTTAATTAAATATTGGCATGATTTATTTTTGTAATGATTTTTAATTGATTAATGAAAAATATTATAGTTATTCGCGCCTGGTGAAAGAATATATACATACCTAAATAGTAGGGTGGTTGCAAGCAATTGACATCTGCCCTAACGAGAGCCTTCATGGCAGCTTTCATAGCTCCAGCAATGCTACCACACGTGTCCATAACGGCCAATTCTAATTGAAGATTTTTATTAGGATTATTAGCAGCCATATTATGTAGTCGAATAGCATATTTCTTACATATCAGTTCAAAGATTAAAGAGCATAGATAGATCATTTTTTTCAATTAAGCCAAAGTCTTTATATAATAATATTTCAGTTAGTTCAAAAGAGGTTCAAAAATGCAAAATTATATAATTTTGCAGTCTTGAAAATTATTAATATTGTAAAGATTTTAATTATGTAACTGAAGCTTGCAAAAATTATTTAAAATATATTTTCTAAATTATTGAAATCAATTTTTTAGCAATAAAATAAAGTAATACATTATTTTGTATTGTAATCACGCTACGATAAATATGTTTAGTCCATCCATGCACTCTAATTCATAAAATTTGGTGTGTTTAAATTATAATTTTCCCCTATTCACTCGGTTCTTTATTTTATTTATTTATATTTTTATTTATTTTATCCCACGAATTACTTCTTTTGGAAAGTAGGCAAGTAATTAAAACAATGAATTAAAATGTTTAAAATGCTAATATACTTCTAAATACTAAATTCTCGGATTTTACAACTGCAAACAAGTCTCATCCAATATTACTACCGCAATAGTGCCATTTTTTTAATTTAGTAAAATTAATGTCAGACAGCAGAAAAAAAAATGAACTTAATGGCATGGGATATTCGAATGAAATTTTTTTTGCTGTTGTCTGACAATACACGCAAGTAATTTGTAAAATGAAATGCAAGAACCGAATAATTAACAGTAAATAATAATTTTTCTAATTTGTAAAAAAATTAGATTAATTTGTGACATAAAATACAATCACTGACTATCGAGAAAAAATTATCATTTTTTAAAGGGTTGAAAAAAATATTAATTTAATTGATTTTTTAAAATAGCATTCCCCTAGTAAGAATAGTGGGATAGGACTTGTTATTTTTGTTTAGTATCAAATTTACGTAATTTGTAAATAAAATCGGAGAAATGAGCGTTTAGGGAAAAAATTAAATTAAAAAAAATTATACCCATTAGAGATGGGAGTGCATGAATTGACGAAACGTAGCTATAACCACCTAGAATAATTGATTACTCAATATTATTGCTAAGAAATTTGTTTCTGTGAATAAAAAAATTATATTTTCTTTATAACGATTGCGAACTTCAGTTATATTAGAAATTTGATTTTCTGATTTGCAGGGAAAAAAATTCTATGAACTGACGCTAATTTACATTTTTTGCTGTATTTTTTTGTTTAAACTCAAATTTATCTTTAAGCCTTTATAACTTTGGAATAATGAAAATTGGATTAAAGATATTTAAAGACGATTTTCTCAAAAACCTCACATTTTAATTTTTTTTCCAATTTTTTGTTTAATTTTCTCTTTTATGAGGGATGTATCGTACGAGTTTTATACCAGATAAATAACTTTTGTGTCTAGGATAATTTTTTTTCACAAACTATAATTTTTCTCATTTTTCCCGAAAGTAACGACAGACACAAAAAAATTGAATATAACTTTAAAATTATAAAATGACATTTTCAGAAAAAGAATCTACTGTTTTTAAAAATAAATAAATAAAGCTAATAAGATGCATTTCTTATATTAGCAGAAATTTAAAAAAAGAAAGAAGAACACAAATTCGAACAGTGAGATTTTCGAGAAAAATCCTTTTTATAAAAATAAAAATTCTCCTGGTATTTAAAAAAAAATCTTTGTTTTCCCCGTTTTCAAACAACTTGCATTTTTCCCTGTTTTCTTATATTTTCGCTCAAATGCCAACTAAATTAATTGATCCCAATAAGGAAATAAAAATAATTTTTGTGAAAAAGTCTACTATTACATTTTTATTTAAAAATCCATTTTTTTGGTGGAAAGTTTTTGAGAATTGTTGATAGCTTTGTTGAAAAATTATTACTTAACTGTTTTGTTGTAAGTAAAATTTCTTTGTTACAAATTTTTGTCGTTGGTTAATGATTCATCACTTTACTAGAAAATTTAACAATTACTTTTTTTTGTAAATTAATCCCGTGGTTCAAAAATCAACTGCTTTGTCGAATTTTGAACTTCTTTAGGAAAATTTTATTTATGTAGGAAGATTCATCATTCTGAATTAAAAATCATCTCTTGGTTCAAAATTAAACTTAGTTTATTGAATGTTCATGCTATTTTTGGTTGAGGATTAATTTAGGTTGAAAACTATTGTATTTTTATTAACATTCCTCTATTTTAGAACAAAATGCAATTGTTGAATTGAACAATAATCTGGGTTCATTGAGGATTAAACTATTTGGTTTAAAATTGGTCTTTTTTGTTGATTCATCTGTGTTTTATTCACATTTAAAATCCTTTTCGGTTAAAATACCAGGAAACATCAACTATTACATTTATTGTTCGAAATTCGTCTATTTTGGTTAAACAATTAGATTCCTGGTTTGAAGCTAAAATACTTAAAAAAATTAAGTTTGTGTTTTTGATGATGCATCATTTTACTTGAAAGTCCATATTTTTGGGTTGAAACTTGAACTTTTTTGTAAAAAAGTCGCCTTTTTAGCCTAAAAATGTGGTTTAAAGGTCATCAGAACTTTTCATCAGGTAATTAGTAATTATAATGCATTTCATTATTGATTAGAACTGATTATGGGATCTGTAATCGAATCCAGCTTTAAATAGACGGTTAGATTTTTCTTTCTATACTAATACATTATGAATATAATTTTTAATCGTTTTAATCGTGACAAATAATATTAACAATAAGAAAATGCATTTTTGAAAAAACAACGCAAGGTACAAAAAGAATTGAACAAAAATTGTGCATTCAAAAAAG
>NC_046660.1:44073145-44080427 GCF_010883055.1 Belonocnema kinseyi
TCAAGTTTAAATTTATAGTGAAGGGAAAGCTGCTACCAATTATATTTCTACATCTCGAAAATTATTACAAAGCCATAAAACTAGAATAAAATACGAAAAAAAAGTAATAAATCTAATAGACATAGACCTATTTGAAGTCCACTCGACTTGCAAAAAAAAAATTGGAAACACGAAATTTGTTCTACCAAATAAGGTGTTCAAATTTTTAAAATAAAATTTCGTTATAAAAATATATATATATTATGGGAAGTAAGGAGAGGGACAGTAGGGGAACTTTTTTTATTTAAAATTTATATCTTTGGTTAAAAATTTATATATTTCTTTAAAAATTAATCTTTTTCGGTCGAATGTTCAATTAATAGGTTAATATTCTATTACTTGTTAGAAATTTATAATTTTTCAAGTTGAAAATTTAACTGGTTAGTTAGAAATCTATGTATTTTACTGAAAATTTTTCTAATTCAAAAACTACTCTTTTTTGTTAAATTTTTGTTTGTTTGTCAAAGATACAAATATTTTTTTAAATATTCCACTATTTTCTTAAAAATTGGTTTTTTGTTATGGAAACCAATGGTTGAATATTCGTTTTTTGTTTAAAAAAACTTCTTTCATGATAGAATAGTAACCTTTCTCATTAAAAATGAATCTTTTTTTTTTAATATAACCGTTATTTTTAATAAAAAATATTTTGTTTAAATTTAGAAAATTTGAAATTTAATTCAAAAATAGACGAAAATTTAACAGAAGTGTTGTTTTCTCATCCTAACAGCTGTATTTTTAAGCAAAAAAGACCACTTTGTACTCAAAAATTAAATAATTCGAATTGCAATTAACAAAATTAATTTTTAGTACAAAAAGTATGTTTTTTACAGTTTAATTAAATTTTCAAGCATAGATAATAAAATATTTTTCCAAACAGATGAATTGTCTAACACAATCAAATTTTCCGCAAAATACTTTTTTTTTTAATTTAAAAATTACTAATTTCCAATAAAAATGAAATATGTCAGTTTTCAGCTACAAAATTTATTTTGTAACAAAAACAAAAGGATTTTAAAGTAAAAGCACAAATATTTTGCTAGTAAAAATTGATTTTTAAGAAAATATTTTCAATTTTAACCAATTACCAATTGACCGAATGAGTAAATTATAATAATCTATACTGTAACTCTCATTGATTAAATCAGTAATTTTAAGTGATGTCATCAGTAACTTCCACTAGTTAAGTCAGTCATTTCTAATGATATGATAAGTGACTTTTACAAATGAGGTTATTTATTTTGATTGATCTATTCCGTAACTTTTAATTTTTTAATAAGTCAATGACGGGTTAATTTAAAACATTTATTAAAATATAGGAGGTTAATAAAGAATTTTTTTAAACAATAGTTTTATAATTTTATTATATCTGAAAAATGAGTGATTTCCATTGATTGAAAATGAGTAAGTTCAAGTGGATAATTTAGTCAGCAATAATGACTGATTCAAGTTTAAATTTATAGTGAAGGGAAAGCTGCTACCAATTATATTTCTACATCTCGAAAATTATTACAAAGCCATAAAACTAGAATAAAATACGAAAAAAAGTAATAAATCTAATAGACATAGACCTATTTGAAGTCCACTCGACTTGTTGTTGTGCAGCTCGGTGAGAAAACTGGATGCTTCAAATAGCAACACTCCTCTCGATGAAAGTTTCCTGCAGGCTGGATCATCATGGACACCTGTTAGGACGGAAATTTGTGTCGGTCCATTGCAAGCGGGTCTCACTCCACAGGTGCAAGCACTCAATATCGTTATGATCACTAGCCATAAACACGCATGGTTTTTCATTTTTGAAAATTTCTCTCTTCCAAATTCAATATTATGAAATTTTTTACTATTTATTTTCAATTATTTCCCAGACCATTAATTTCAACCTTTAACAATGGTATTTTTCGGTTGACTTTAAGACTCTTGTATGACAAAAAAAAGTATTAGGTGACTGCCATTTTTTATTATTAATTTTTTGGCGTTAAATTCTCTATTCTGGCGCGGTTGTCACTTACTCAAGAATCCCTTTCAACTGCAGACCTTGGTATTGAAAAACGCGAGCTTTATATGGAAGCCACTGTGACGGCTAATGTATTTCTAGGGTTTTAAAAGCGAGGTCGATGAGGCAAGGGTGATCTTAAAACAAGCAGTTCTGAGATTGTCCAATCGCAAAAAAATCGATTTCAGTAGTTGCAATGCACATTTCATTTTATATTAGCAATTGTGTTGGCAAGTAACTGCTTTTTTACATTCTCGACAGAGGAGATTTGTGTAAAATTTACCCCCCACCCCCCTCTTGACGAACCATCACGTTTTAAAACCTTCTGAACCAAAAAATCAGGTTTTCACGAATATCTGTCTGTGTCTACATTTTTTCGATAAATTTGGAAAAAATTCAAAGATTGAATTGGACACTGTAACAGGGTATTCAACGGCCTTGGAAACCTTGGAAATTGAGATTGTCCTTGATTTTTTTTAACCTTAAAAACCTGAAAATCACTTAGAATTTTGGGAGAGAACCTTAAATTAAATTTTTGTTCTTTTAAAAACAGTTCTTTTATTGAAATTTGAAAAGTGCATTAAATCTTTTAATTTATTATAAAAGAAACATTGCGTTTAAAATAAATCCTACAACTGAACTATTTTTTAATTATCAATATATAATTGATCTTTTACTCATTAAAGAATAAATAAAGAGATTTTTTGACTTTTTTGTACAACTTATCAATTATTTTATAGATTGCAAAGGAGAAGCTTTAATATTGTAAATAATTCTAAAAGTTTTTTATTTCATATCCGCTAACATAGAATGTTAAAGGTTACATTTTTTGTGATATTCAACTGACGAAATATAAAAAAAATTTGTTGAAAATTTCAACGCTATTTTAGTTTTAGATTTAGAATGAGCCATGGCCATATAACGGATTTTTCAATGATTTTAACACTCGTTTTTTGAATGTACACCAGATTCTCAAAAATTCTCAAGTTTTCAAAATGTATAAATGGATTTTGAACATTTTACAAGATTTCTAATATTTCACAATAATCTTACAAGGCTTTTAAAATTTTCAAAAGATTGAAATGGTTTTAGTGCATAAAAAGATTTCAGAAAACTTTTACAAATAATTCAAAAGATTTAACAAAGATTTCAAAGCCTTCACAAAACACACAGATTAAAAATATTTAAATCATTTAAAAAAAATACAAATATATATATACAAACATTTAAAAAGATTTCAGACAATTTCACACAAATTTCGAGATTTTTCAAAGATTTTAAATACTTCAAAATATTTCAACGAATAGAATTATTTTTGCAAAAAATTAAGATTTCGTTTATTCATGGCTCTGATTTATTTAAAAATTGTTGGCCAATTAAAATTGAAATGTCACATTTTGCACACATGTAACAAATGGGTATTTCAAAATTTGATGTAAAAAAGGAGACATGGAAAAACTTTCCTTCTTGGCCTGAGAAACCTTGAAAAGACCTTGAATTTCGTTTCTAAGAATGGCTGGACCTCCCGGCTAAGTGTCCTAAATTGAAGGTCAAGTTCGTTAGGTAACCGTTTTGGAAAAAAGTAAAATAGTATTTTTTTAAATTTTAAGATCTCTTTTGCAATATTTAAACAATTATCTGGACGGCTATTCGTAGCACACGAAAATTTCAACGATTCATCCTAGAGATTTTTTTTATTAAAAATAAATTACCAGAGTTATAGCATTTACAAAATTAAAAAAAAAGGAAAACGAAAATTAAAAATTTTAAGCTAAAGACCGCACGATACGGGAAAAAATGTCAGGAGGAGAAAAATTTTCTTCTTGAACATTTTACAAGATTGACAGAACTCTTTGATTTTCTTAAAAAATCGAAAAGTTTAATTTTGATAACACAAAAAAAAAATAAAAAAGTCACATCGTTCGGTCAAACTACACAAGATTCTGAAAAATATAAATCGAAAAAAATTGTAGAATCGAAAAAGATCTACATATTTGTTATAAATCACTTTTTGATAGGATGCGTAGATTATGGTTTATTTGTAAAAAAGCTTTAAAAATAGAAAATCTTCATTTTTATAACAATGATTTAAGCTAAAAAAAAAATTAACAAAATTTATTCACCCAAAAAAGAACTACTGTGTTTCTAATTATATTTTCAAGAGGATGCGAAGTATTTGTTTTAATCGTGACAAATAATATTAACAATAAGAAAATGCATTTTTGAAAAAACAACGCAAGGTACAAAAAGAATTGAACAAAAATTGTGCATTCAAAAAAGATTTACCAATTTTGTAGCGATCACTATTTGATAGGACGCATTTTTTTTTGTAGTCGTAAATAATAAAACGAAAAACAAAAGAATACAATTTTTGTACAAACTATACAAGCTACCAATAATAATAATAAACAAAAGCTGCTCATCTAAAGAAGAGCTACAAATTTTAACCGTAAAAATAGTTTTTAAAACAAAAAAAAAACTTAATTTTTGGAAAAACCATACAAGAGACGAAAAAAATTGGAAACACGAAATTTGTTCTACCAAATAAGGTGTTCAAATTTTTAAAATAAAATTTCGTTATAAAAATATATTTAAAATAAAAAAATTGACTTTTTGCAAAGCGAAACAATGAAAATACTTTTGTCTTAATACCAATGCAGATTATGAATAACAATAATATACATTTATTGAAATGATACATTTTTCATGATAGATATTTCATACTATATATTACATGCAATACCTGAATTAACAATCCTAGGCGAAGGTATAGAAATAAACGAAATATACATATAATGTAATAGTGTTGAACATAATGTAGATAAGTTCGCATTTGTGACTTAATCGAATGCGAAGCGCGAGATACGTGATGAGAATCTGTTCGAAAGAGCCGAAGGAGCATTAACAAAAGAGAATTTACAATCACCAAATTACAGCCATCAACGGCTTTGACCTTTAATTTTAAAAGTTATGGGCACAAATGCAGGGGAAGTAGAAAGAGAAATTTTGATTTGTTTCACACAAAAATTGCAATGATGGTGGGTAAAAAGTTACTTTTTTAAACTAGTAACGAATTGGTAACTAGTTACATCTTTTCCAGTAACAGTAACTATAACAATCGTTTCTTTTAGGGTTTCGTAGCCCCGGTAAGAAACTCTTATAGTTTGGGTCAGGTGACTCCGGTCCATCGAGCCGTCGTATTTTTTTCTAAGGAAGGAAAACGAGGGGAAATTAGCAGATCGAAAGTAAGGGAAGCTATAGGTAAATGAGCAGAGTGTATATGGAAACAAGGGAAAATAAGGGATTAGTCAGTACGGGATGTAAGGGGAAATGAGGGTAGGAAAATTAGGGAAAATTATAGGTGGAACAGTAAGGAAAAGTGTGATGTGGGGAAGTAGAGAAAGTGGGGAGAAATTGAGGAGGATGGTAGACGAAATGAGGGGAGAGAATTTACGGAAATTGATCTACGGGAAAGTAGATGAAATGAGAAGAGGGGAAGTAGTAAAAGTGAGAATGGGATACAAGGCGAAATGTGGGGGGATAGAAAAAGCAAGCAGAAATTAGGGAAAGGGTGGTAGGGGAAGTGGAGAACAGGGGAAGTGTGGAGAAATAAGGATAGTGGAAGTATTGTAGAATGAGGAAGAAGAAGTAACGCAGAAGAAGTGAAGAAGAGTATCATGAAGGAAAATAAAGAAAGGGAAGGATGGATGTAGTAGGAAATCAGAGAATAGGTAGTATGGAAAGTATATGAAGTAAGGAAAGTTATGGGAAGTAAGGAGAGGGGCAGTAGGGGAAGCGATATAAAATAATGAGAGAAAATGTAAGGGAAGTGAAGATAAATTGGGTAGAAGTGAGGGAAATGTAGGATGGGAATGACTTTAACAAAATAGTTAAATTTTCAACAAAATTATTAAGTTTTTAACAAAATAGGTTGATCTTGTATCCACAAGATTTAAATAGAAACTGAGAAGATTATTTTTCTACCGAAAGACAAATTTTTCACCAAAATATGAAATTTTCTATCGATCGGGAATTTACAAAAAAATACATGAATTTTCAACAAAACAGTTCAATGTTTCATTATAAAATGTAAGTTTTCAACCAAAAATAAAGCAGTCAATTCGTGGTTGAAAGAAACAATTTTCAACCGAAAAAAGAACATTTTCAACCAGTTGCATTTAACGAAAAAAGAATATTTTTAACAATATAGTTTAATTCTCAACCAAAATTATAAATTTTCAACAAAAAGAAAAGTTTAATTTCCTACATAAATAGACGAATTTTAAACAAAAAGGAGAGGAAAGTTTTTCGGATATAGTTTCATTTTTAATTTTGTTATTTTTATGTAGTTTAATATTATACAAACTAGTTGAAGTTTTAAATCTTAGAGACGAATTTTCTACAAAACATTGAAATTTGCAATGAATTTAAAACCGAAAAAGAGATTTTTAAATAGCAGCTTAACCTTAAACTAAGTGGTTGATTGTTCAACCAAAATTAACTAATTTTTAACGAATCATGTATTAGTTGATATTTCGACAGAACAAGATTTTAATATAAAATTAAAAACTGTTGTATTCTTCAAAGAAGACACGAATTAAAAAAAGTAGTTAAATCTTCAACCAAAAAAAATTAATTTTCAATCAGGAATGTTAATTTTCAAGAATTTTTAAAAACATAATTTAATTTTCAACCAAAGCATTTAATTTTACACTAAAACAATAAATCAGAAAAAAATGAATTTGCAACAAAAGAGTTCAACATTTAAACAAACTATTGAATTTTCACTAAAAAAGTTGACGTTTCAACCAAGAGGATTAACTTTTTATTAAGAATATAAATTGTGAACAAAATACATAAATTTTTAATGAAGTATTTAAATATTTATCACAATAGTTCAATTTTCGAAAAAAAATCATCAATCAAGGAAAAAAATACTTTTAACAAAATGGTAGCATTTTCAAGTAGGTAGTTGAATTATTGTTGACCAGAAAATATTGCGATCTAAAAATATACTATTAGACTTTTCAACAAAAAAAAGTGTAAAAACGTAAAAAGGGAAAGTTTCTTGGAATCAGGAAAAAAACTTCTTCAAAAAAGGGAACCTATTGAGTTATTCTGCTGTATACGTTAATATTTAAATTATGCCAATTTTCTGAAATAAAAAAAAATATCCCAAGAATTTGATTAAATGTATTCTTATACTAATATCATATGGTGTCAACTCATTATTAATTTGCCATTAAATGT
>NC_046660.1:44080527-44086454 GCF_010883055.1 Belonocnema kinseyi
TTAATTAACTATTTGAACTAACTTTTTATGAAGATTCATTTCTTTCATACAAAATTTGACTATTTTGTTAAAAGGTATCTTTCTTAATTAAAAATTCAACTTATGGGTTAAAAGTTGAAATATTTGGTAAAAATTTCATTTCTGTTGGTACAAGATTCATCAGTTTATATGAAAATTGATCTTGTTGGTTGAAAATATAACTGCTTTGTCAAAAACTAGTTTATTTTTTTTAGTTAAATATTAATTTTCAGCTTAAAATTTAACCGTTCTAATTTTGGTAGAAAATGTATCTTATTTGGTTAAAGAACACAAATATTTAGTTAAAAATTGGTCTTCTTTTGTTCAATTCAACAGTTTTAGATTTAAAATTAAAACCTATTTTGGTTCAAAATTGAACTACTCAGTTTAAAGGTAAATATTTTGTTACAAATTTATTTCTCTGATGAAGACTTATCATTTTAGTTTAAAATTCATCTTCTATCTTAAATATTGAACTACATTGTTGAAAATTCAATTTTTTTGTTGATAACTAACTTTTTCTAAAAAAAAATTAAATATTCTATTTTTACTGAAAACTCAACGGTTTGGTTTGAAAAATTATTTTCTTTTGAAAAAATGTTGTCTTTTAGGTTGAAAATGTATCTTTTTTAGTTGTAAATTTAACGATTTGGCTGGAAGTTAAACTCCTTTCTTGAAAATACATTTTTTCTGATAAATAATTATTTTAGAAGAAAATTCACCTCTTTGGTAAAAATTTAACGATTATGTTAAAAATTCTTTTATTTTTTGTTAAAAATTAATTTTTTAACTGAAAATTTAACTGTCGGGAGGAAATTTTTATTTTTTCTGAATTGGAGAGGGGACTCCCTACATTTAATTCAACAAGAAATGGGTCACTGAATCAAATCAGTAAAAATTTCGACTAAGTCACAATGTATTCTTACTGATTCAAATAGCCAGAAAGGACACACTGACTTTAAATTAAAGAATTTTGAAATTTTAAAAATTTAAATTTTAATCATTCTAAAAACGTTGAAAAGGATATGAGTTCATACTGGAATCTTTAAGTATGAATGATTTTGAATTTGAATCGTTACTTAATTTTCAAGACAAATCTACAGGGTCTTAAAAACGTGAAAGGCGAACTTATCATTAAAAGGCTGTCAAGTTTCATACTTGAATATGCAATTACTGTGAAAATATTGAATTGATACATTTCTTAATATTTATGTGATTGCCATTTTTATATACGCTTCAGTGCATTTTAGATGAGAACACATGGCATTCTGGCGATTCGTTTAAAAGATAAAGACTATGTGGTACAATCTGAAACATTGCATTAAAATTTATTATGCATAATTGCTTACCATACAGATTCATAAAATTTAAGTTTTTTTGTTTGGTTCAATTAAAACATCACGATTTGCTTGCATCATAGCTATATAGTTTCATTTGCTAAAGATTTAAGCAAAAAGATTTTATTAATTAATTTAAATTAGATTTTTAAAAATTTTAGGTTTCCTGTAAATGAACTTTGTTGAATGTTACCACTTGTATGTGCAGCCAATTTATTCACATCCCTTTTTTCAATATTTAAATAATTTTGTAATTGAAATCTTTTACGAAATAAAACAATATTACATATACAAATTTATTATTTCATTTTCAGCAAAAATAAAACTTCTCTACCATGAAATATGGCTTTCTAATGAAATCATTAAAAATTTTAACTCAAACACATGAATTCTCAACAGCAAAGTTTAATAGATGATATTGCAACCAAAAAATTGTTGTTTTAACCAGAAAATATGAATTTTCAGCCAAAAAAAATTAATTTTTAACAAAATAGTTCAGGATTTAAACAATGAGAGGAATTTTCAAATAAAAATATGAATCTTAAACGAAAAAGTGATTTATTAACAAAGTGGTTCAACCAAAATTTTCAAACAAAATGGCTGAATCCTCAAGCAAAGAAGATTAATTTTTAATCGTGGAGTTTCATTTTTATCTAAGAAAGATGAAATTTCTCCTTGATTCCTAAATCTAATAGACAAAGTTTCAAACAAAAATGTTGGAATTTTCCTCAAAAAAATATTTTAGTTTGACTTTTCAATAAAAAATATGAATTTAAAAAATATTAATTTTTTACGAAGATACTTGCATTTTTAACCCAAAGTAAAAAAAGAATTTTCATCAAGACAGTTAAATTTTCAACCAAAAAAGGAATATATTTGAATAAAATTGTTAATTTTTCAACCAAACAGTTGCTAAAATTTGTACTAAAGCAGACGAGTTTTTATAACAAAAATACAAGTCCTCTCTAAAAAAAAGTAAATACTCTACGAAATAGTTCAGTTTTCAGCAAAACTAAATAGTTGCATTTTTATCCAAGAAAGATGAAAATTCGATCGTAATAGATGAATATTTAATAAAAAGATTAATTAAAACAAAAATAGTTGTATATTTACCCCAAAAAGGTTTCAGTTGACTCTTCACAAAAAAATATGATTTTTGATCAAAAAGTAAATTTTTTTTTAGTAATAGTTTAATTTTCAACAAAGCAGTTGAATTTATAAATAGAAGTATAAGGCAAATGTATTACTAACAAGAATATTATTTGAATATGAGCGGAAAGCTTTAATTAAAAAATTCCCTAATTTTTCCTTGATCAATTTTCCATTTTCCCTAGTCATTTATAATCAAAGATCATAATCTTAAACTCGTAAAATCTTTAAGCTAAACTCTTTTATAAACGGAATTAAATAATTTAAAATAAAAATAAAAACTTTCTATATTCATTCTGCTAGCAGTTATTTAAATTTATAGAAATTATCTGATTTCTGCAACATTTTTTTTCTCAATCTCTGACTTTTCCCTGGCCAACGAAACTTCCTGAGTTCAATAAATTGTTGTTGGCTCGTTTCGTTTCTCACTAACAGATTTCTTGGGTTAGGAATGTTAAATAATTATTTTTTAGTTATTTGTTTGTTTGAGAAAAAAGAATTAAATATGTTCCATTTTTTTTTTAATCTTACAAGCGTTGATGGGATTTAGGTTCCAAAAAATTACTGCTGGAATAGCACTAAAGTACCAAAAAAGGTCAAAATACGTCCATTTTCACCAGAACTTTTTAAGCACAAATGTAACGTCGATGTTCCACTTGATTTGAAAAAAATTTCGAACTAACCCCCCCCCCCCCCCCCCCCCGCCCAAGTACTATCTCCTGTGCGAAAAGCACCATGGTCGGGTCATGTCAGAAATACTATCTAAAATAAAAACGTCACATGGAATTTTTTTTATCAAGAAAAACAGAGAAATAATACTAGTTTAAATCCAACTTTTGAAAACAATAACAAGTGCCAAAATAAATATTAAAGCCAATCCCTATTTTAAAGATGTTGTAAATATGATAACTTCGTTTTTAACAATATCTGTAATCAGGTTAGGGATAAATATCGTTGATCTAGCAATACATTTTTCCGTGTACTCTATAAATAATTTTTATAGCTATAAGTTTATAACAGCGCTACGTAAAGATAGAGATTGCCAAAAGAAAGGATGATGGTAGCATATTTTTTATACTTTATTTTATTTTAATAAAGATTTAAATGGGATAGTATGGTAGGGATTATATAAATTTCGACGTAAAGACCGTGTTGAGCTGAAAAATAAATTATTGAATGTATTTTGATAACAGTTTTAAGGAATTCATAAACTTAGTTTTTTCTCTGAGAGTTTTATAATGAAATGTAAACCTCTCATAAGCAAAGGCTTTCCGCTGATAATTGATGGAATAATGATAATTTATAATATATACATTTTATAAAATCTAAGAGAGCACTAGAATATTCGTCTGTTACAGTGTAAATCAGATTCTTTAGTGATATATTACATTTTTTTAGTCCAATTATAAAAGATGACGATTTTTTATTTTCTAGTTATAATCATAGGGTTTATCCTCAATCATATGGATAAATATAATCACATCATATATCTATAACATTAAGTACATATTTTAAGATATACGTAAATAAGAATTAGTGCGATCTGATCTGCTTTCTAATCTCAATGGCTATTTTCTTTTAAACTTTGTTTGAGTTTGTATGAAATGACAACAAATTTAATCTAAATTTATTACAGGAAATTCAGAATGTGTTTTTAGTCAAATGTTGAATTAAAAAAGTGTCCCTATTGACACAGAATTTATAAAAATTTCAAAACCAGAATGTACTTTGAGTCCTCATTATGTTATCGCTGGGGGCGTATTATGAATTAATATAAATTAATTATAAATTAGAAATTAAAAATTATATTACTCTCTCGACTCGACTACATCTCACGTCGCTGACCCAATATAATATTTAAAAATATTATATTAGGAATCTATGTTTTTTTGCGATTCTAACAAAATGTCATTTGCAATCAAAAGAATAAAATTAGAATAAGTTATCGCAGATTTTAGTTCATGATCTTTTTAATTAGAATCGTTGCAGAATTAAATTCTACTCCTTTTGATTTAGCCGAAAGAGAATCTGAATTAGTGTTTACAATCGTTATTTTTCATTGAAATAAATAATAATTGATATTTTTATAATTTCTCGTGAAAATTTTCCTGAATATCGATACGTTAAATTAATAATACTAATTTGAAAAAGATTTTTACCTAAGATTATAAATTTATTATTATATATATATATAGTTAATTAAGTGCCTAATATGAATAATATTTCAATAAATAATAACATTTAATTATGCCATAAACTAAAAAGTTTAAAGAATCCATTATGCTTAAAATTAAAACATTGCAATAGATTTGAATTTTTAATAGATTAAAACTTGATCCTAGAGAATTTCATATATTATTTTTATTTGCTTTTAATTTTTCAGTGAAGAGAATTGAATTTTGAAATTGTTTCAAAATTTTAACACACACACACACATATATATTGAAATTTTCCAGTGACAAATTTAATACAAAATTCCACATTGTAATTAACAACACACAAATTTTCTACAAATTTGAACAGTGGCATTTTTAACAGTTACGTTTTTAACAAAATTTAGCAGTTGAGTTGTCCACGGACGATTTTTCTACAAGATAAATTTTGTTATTTTCAACTAAACTAAGGAAAATTCCAAAATGCTTAGCTAGCCAGGATTGAAATAGCAAAGAAACGTAGATTCCAAATACAATATTTTTAATCCATCAGCTGCTGAAGGTACTGTATGGTACCACGCGTTTTATCTCTTTTGAATTAGATGAATCAGTTAAGTTTCAACTAGTTATTTGAACTATTAGCTATTTAATTAATTCGTTAAATTACTGAATTAGTTTAAGTTACTTAAAGTAATTTCTGATTGCAAAATTAGAACATTTTTATGTTTAGTATTTTATTTCGCATTAAGGCAAATGGGTGCAATCGCTGACAAGGCTCGACACACCGCTCACTCTCAGGCAGCGACGCGAGGGATAATCGAGTGGAGAGGGTAAGCTACCTAGCTACGGTTCCCCTACTACGCGGCTGCTGCAGAGCTGCCAGATCGTGGATGAAATTTACCCCCACCATACCTACCGTTTGGGAGCCGCAAAACAGAAAGTGCATGATTACCACTGTGAGTTCGTATGTAAGCCGAAAATGCACGATTCGACCTCGGAGTTCTGCTGTACGATGATTGCCGATCTGAATGCTTCGGAAGACTTCGGTGGTCTTCTATTTATATCTTGCTCCACATTTGAAAGAAATTGAAGAAATTGGCGATTTGGATCTTTTGCGTGATTCTTAATTTCATGCATGCGTCGATTTTCAGGTTATGTTTTCCAGGTGTACATAACTGAACAAAAAAAATTTTTTTAATTGTTTTCAACATGATAGTAAAATTTTAAATAAAAAAATTACATTTTCATCCAAAAAGCTGAATTGTATACT
>NC_046660.1:44086554-44092746 GCF_010883055.1 Belonocnema kinseyi
CATGAAATTAAGAATCACGCAAAAGATCCAAATCGCCAATTTCTTCAATTTCTTTCAAATGTGGAGCAAGATATAAATAGAAGACCACCGAAGTCTTCCGAATCCTTCAGATCAGCAATCATCGTACAGCAGAACTTCGAGGTCGAATCGTGCATTTTCGGCTTACATACGAACTCACAGTGGTAATCATGCACTTTCTGTTTTGCGGCTCCCAAACGGTAGGTATGGTGGGGGTAAATTTCATCCACGATCTGGCAGCTCTGGGCTGCTGCCAAGCCATTTTAGCGAGAGTCCTTTGTGGATAATGGCGATTAAATGCGAAGTATAAAATTTTGTAAATTTAGCAATTGGTAATTCACATATACAATACTTCAAATCTACGAATTATTAAGATTCCAAGGATATGTTATTTGACTTAAAAAGATGAAAAGTAAAGAATAAATGGTGAAGTTTATGTAATATTTTATAAAAAACTCTTTAGTATATTTTATTCATATCCAATTTAAATCCATTTATTAGTGAAATATTTCTTTTGAAAATAATTTTGCACTCTCAGTCCAAAAGTGTAAACAATCCGATTGCTAAATTAATTGGGACACTCATTAAAAAACAGCATACATTTTTTTATTGGTTTACCATTTTATTAATGAAAGTTTATTAAAAATAATATTTCAACACAAAAAATGTATAAAATAAAGAATATTCATGGATTAAAACTCAATCCTGCAGAATAAAATCTTCCACACCTTATTTAAAAAGTTTTATTTTTGTTTTGAAAATTAATTTCTGTCGTTGGAAATTTAATTATTAGGTTGGAAATTCCTTCATTTCAAATAATGTTTCAGATAATTCACATCTTTTGTTAAAAATTAATCTTTTTGACTAAAAATTCTACTGCCTCGATAAAAAGTTTTGTTATTAAAAATACATTCTTGTCGACTCATTATTTCAGTAAGAAAATTTATTTCTTTGGTTGAAAATTTGCCCATTTTATTGAAAATTCTTTTTTGTTCAGTTAAAAATGAATGTTTAAAATTCGTATTTTTGTATACTGTTTTGCAGGAAATTCGTCTTTTTGAATCGAAAAATTTAACAATATGGCTGAGATTTTTATTCTTCATTGATTGCAAAATTTTTATTTGAAAAATACTAAACTCTACTGAGTAAAAACGCTTCGACTTGAGTTCGACTTGAATTGCCCTCAATAAAGATATTCTGAAGTGAAAAAGTTCGACTTGAGCATGTCTCAATTTTGTTATGGAGCCAGACTTCAATTTATGTCTTGGAGACAAGTTTCTACGTCTTGAAGACATAAATTTATCTCTTGGGTCAAATTTTTATGACTCCAAAACGAGCGGTTTATAACTTTGAGCGTATACCTGTTCTAACAATAAGGGTCATTCTGACTGTCATAAAAGCTAATCTTTGTTCATGATTGAACAATTTTGTATATTTTTTTTACAATATATGTATATTCAAGCAACTTATTCACGGATTTTCATTTGTATTGAATTTGTTAGACGATGGCGCCGAAAATGTTGTTTATTTTTACAAATTTCTAGCGGCTTAGAAGATTCTTCTAAAAAGTAACCATTTTTATTTTATTGAAAATTTTTTTAGATTTTCGATCTAGGAATATTTTTTTAAACTCGTTCAGATCCACAGATTCTGAATTTTTAAATTAAAAATGACTAATTTATTAATTACAAATTTTTCATTCATGAAGACAAGCTTCGACTTGAGGCAAGTAAACACTGTTTTACCCGTTGTCGTCATAAAAGTAAGAAGAAGGCCTATGTATCGACTCAGTTTTGAGACGCAGCCAGACATCGATGTCTTGGAGACGAACTTAAGATATAACCAAGTCAGACTCAAGTCGAAGCATTTTTACTCGGGCTTTTGTTGAAAATTTCTTTTTGTGGCTTTGAAAATAGTCTGCTTCGGGTAAGGCTTAAGTCAATAAAAACAAAAAAGAAGTACCAGTAGCTAGCCGGAAGGAGCCGGTAAAATCATGCATATTATTTTCAAAAGAAAGAATAATTATTTTCAAAATTTTCTGAATTCAGTTTTTTAATTTTCTCTAAAATTTAAGAAAACGTAATTTTTTGTGTTGGTTCCTGTTAAAAATTTTTGAAGTTTAATTTCGAAAATGACACTTTAGAGTTTGACTCCATGAAAATTCTTGATACAATGCTTTTTATGTTTTGAGATGGTATTTTTTATTAAATTTAGTAAAAAAGTATTAGTTAAGCAATACAGAAATGTATGATATTTGTTATTTATGTTCCAAATTGAGCTAGGAATAAGACTATACACGCTTTTGGAATGGGAGTGAAAAATTATTCAATGATACTTTTGAGAAATGCGATTTTTGCAGAAATAAACCAAATTTCCCAAGCAAAGTAAAATATTCTTCCAATACGTTAAAGTTACTGCAGTGCATTTGAGTAAAATATACGAAACCGTTTTTCATAAAATTTTACATAAACTTGGCCACTTATTCTTTAATTTTCATCTTTTTAAGCCAAATAACATATCTTTGGAATCGTTATAATTCACAGATTTTGAACATAATCCCGAGTAAGAATGCTTCGACTTGAGTTCGACTTGGTTATGTCTTGAGTTCGTCTCCAAGACATCGATGTCTGGAAGCGTCTCCAAACTGAGTCGAGGCATAGGCCTTTGTCTTACTTTTATGTTCACGACAGGTAAGACGGCGTTTACTTGTCTCAAGTCGAGCCTCCTCTTTGCTCAGTTTATCTATTTCAAGACAAGCCCTGTCTTGGCGGAGATGATCGGCGTAACCTTGTCTAAAAGCAAACCTCTTTCGAATCAGAAATGAGATAAAAATTGATTAATAAAAAATTTGTAATTATACAAATAAGTTATTTTCAATTAAAAAATTGAGAATCTGTGGGTCTAAACGAGTATAGGCCTTGAAAATTTTCTTCCAAAAAGTAAAAATGGCAACTTTCTATAAGAATCTCCTAAGTCATTATAAATACGTAAAAAAAACAAGATTTTCGGTATCATCGTTAAGACAGGTATACACTTGAAGTAATAAAACGCTCTTTTTCAAGTCATGAACATTGGACTCGAGAGATAAATGTATGTCTCCAAGACATAGAAACTTGTCTCCAAGACAGAAATTGAAGTATGCCTCGGTCTCCAAACTGAGACGTGCTCAAGTCGAACTTTTCGACTTCAGCATGTCTTGTTCAGGGGAAATTCAAGACGAACTCAAGTTGGAGCATTTTTACTCGGGATATTGATAAATTATGAACTTCTATGTCATATTTTACTCCTCCTTAGGTACAAATGATACTCGCTGACCAGGCTCGGCGGCAGCAATTCGATAGCGCCTCATCCAATGGCGTTAAGGGTTAACAATTTTAAACCGATTACAAAGTACTTTTTTAGATTCATTATGTTAAAAACTTCAAGTAAACTTATTCTAGCTGGATTTAGAAAAAGCATTTTTTTTATTTGAAAAGTGATAAAATAGGTATTCTCGGAAATGCAAGTCTCCTAATATGTTTAATCTCTTTGCAATTGCTCCATAATGTTTAAAATATTAACTTTGATAATTATGTTTAAACTACATTAATATTTCGTAATTGAATATTATTTTTACATATGTTTTTATTAACTGAATTATTGATATCAATAACAAGAGTAGAACCTTATGAAATTGTATAAAAAATATTAAAAGTTTGTTATTACTAGATGATTGCGTTTAAAGAATCCTATTTAAATGCTAAAAAATTGACTGAAAAATTGGTTTTAAGAATAAAAATGGTTTATGTTCATGAAAATGTCTTTAAAAATTTAGAGGTTAGTTATATTCAGTTTAATGTCGAATAGCAAGAAAAGCTTATAATAAAATTAGCCAAATAATGCGTTTTTTAATATTATAGTTTAACCAGTCATACATTTGTATTTAATAAATATAACCTTTGAAAAAATTAGCATTTTAAAATTTCTGATGTCTCAACAACGAAATTCCTTTTTTTTTTTTAAATTAAGCAATCAGTTTCAAAGAGATTTCGGTGGTCCGATTTTTTAGTTTTTGTTCGTTTAAACATTTATGTTTATGCATTCAAGAGTATTTAACTCTGTAAAGATAAAATTTGTTAGATCTGACATAATAAAAATTTAAGAAACTTAATCAGTTATCAAAAAATAGGCAGTAAACAAATGTTGAACAGCAGTATATTTTAAATGTAATAAACATTGTTATTCATACATTCCAGGCGTACAAAAAAGATTTAGAAGCACCAACAAAAAATTAATCTATAATCTATAATCTATAGAAATCGAATTTCGTGAAAACCCAAACTATCACGGTCAAAAGTTGTGAATAAAAATAATTTTTAGTAATAAAATATCTTATTTTTTTAATTCAAATTTAAAGGAATTTAGACTTGAATAAATCAAAAAGTGTCTCTAGAATTTTTGGGAAAATTCTTTCAGGGGGAAACAGAAATCTGATTAGAAGAACTATTCACACCAAAATTTCTTGTTATATTTAAATTACTTTAGTTCTTTGAACTTTGAATTTATTATTAAAAATTCTCCAAGAAAACTTACATAAAAGGATATTTAAAAGAAAAATCTGCCCTCTATGGGGTATACATTTTAATCCAGTAATACGCGCGCGGTTTGCTTTGTTTATAAGTCCGAGCGCTCCTAGGACGCGCGTCTGTTGGTTTTCGCCCTTCGCGCACGATCTTTGTAATTCCCCTTACATTTGTGCACGGACGTGGAAGAGTTGAATTGTTACAGCTAAATCCATCAATATTGGACTAAAAACCAGTGTGCAAAAGGAAATTCGAATTAGAAAATTCCTTCGCAATATCGCGTCGCAGGATAACAGACAGACCTATAAACAGAAATTTGACACAACACTATTGACGAAAAATGTTCCTGTTGACCATTTCAGGCTATTTTGCGTTGTTTGGCTGTAAATTTTAATTTTCGATTTTCTTCTGGAATGTTCTACGTTTTAAACAAAAACGTTTATTGATATAAAAATATATATCACAATAATTTTGTAGAATTAAAAAAAAAAATGTTGGTCTCTTATTTTTTTACTGTACCTTGCGCATTTCTATGGGAAACTTAAATTAATACGTTTTTTAGTTTACTTTTCATGGACAACACCATAAATATTGACGGTAGAAGGCTGACTAACGGAATTCATTTGTATTTTCGGAACATATACCAGCACGAGAAAGGCAATTGGAACTGTAAACTACCTTTAAAAAATTATCACGTCCTCAGACATTAGACAGATAGACCAACAGGCATAAACTATCGTAAAAAATATTTTTTTTGACTCAGGTGGTTCCAAAAAGTCGAGAATTGTCGAAAACTGGTTAGGGCTAAAGTCACACAATTCTAAGACATTCCATCTAAATGATAAAAATGTCAAAATTGCATAAGCAAGGGTTTAGCCGGTAACGTAAACTGAGTGACGTATACCTCATGAGAAGGTACTTCTGGTATTTATTGCAACTTATATTATCTCAACATTAAAATAACTAACGTCTTTCTAATTATACAGAACATTAGATAGCACTGTAATACACATAAATTCCTAATTCAAAAAGAAATCTAAGAAATTTACTTCGTGCTGCATACAATTTTAGATAAAATTAATACTCTGTTTCTTTTTGCAGAATTGACTTCACAGTTTGAATGCTCACCTAATGGCGTGCCTCTTTATGGAGCTTCTCGCCGAGCATCTGCTGATGCTCCTGGCAGATCTGCTTCTCATGCCGAGTCTTCATTTCGTATGAGGATCAGGTCTCCTTCTCGCAGACATCGTTCTTTACTCCTATTTGGATTTGAAAATCACGAACGTAGATTTATTAGGCTTATTCTGCACACGAATCCGCACCGAGTATTTGAAATTCAGAGATATACTTTTTCTACTGATATACCAGTTGAATTAAGAGCAGCACGAGGTGCTACGAGGGTAGTTCAATAAGTCCTTAGAAGGAAGTATAAAAACAATTTTTTTTGGGTAAATTTTTTTTTATTTTTCAACATAATCTCCTTGGAGCTCTATACACTTTCTCAATCGCCTTTTAAGTTTTTTTAATCCTTCAGAAAAGTGCGTTTTCGGAAGTTCCTCAAAATAAGCACTTACAGAGGCAATGACGTCTTCGTTGTCTGGAAATCTCTGTC
>NC_046660.1:44092846-44105563 GCF_010883055.1 Belonocnema kinseyi
ATCTAGTCGGGAGTGGTGCTGACTGAAAACAGATGATTTGGAGCGATTCGCGCGCCATCTGTTGGTCATTCTAAGGACTTATTGAACTACCCTCGTAGTACACAGATACCAGCCGAAGAGCAAAATGCCGTGACAACATCTACTGGTGACATCGTCGCAATAGTGGACCAAAGCAAACTTCGTGGAATATATTCGCGTATTGATGGATTTCGAAAACGGGTCGAAATAAACATGAACAGCGGCGCGATTATCGAAATGGACACAGCAGAAATCCGGGAAACTCCCCTAAACGCTGGTCATCCAATCTTAAAGTATTTTAAAGTAGTAAATGTACGCGATATGTAAAATAAAATTCTCCACATCATAAATCAATTTAGGAACGCGTAAAAGTAAAATTTAATGCTGTTTTCGATACGAGGGGCATGCAATGTTTCCGAGTGTAAAAAAATACTCTAACGTGTTTTATGCAACATCAGTGGTATCGTGAAAAGTCTTCAATAAAATCTGTTTCGCAGAAAAACGTAACTACACTTGCACTTCAAAGATACGAACTCCAAAGATATGTTGATTATCAAAATCTACTTAGGGTCATGCGACTGCGTGATCTGGAGCTACTTTCTTATGAACAGATTTTTATAATGATCAGGTTTCAGAAGCTATACATAAGGCCCTTAGATTTCTAGGATTTTCCATTAGAAATTCTTAAATATTAAAAAAAAAACTCGATAGTGCAACACCCTATTCTATACTTTAGTTCATATGAATCTTTAATATACTTCGATTATCTAGTGTCTCAAAATATATTTGTCGATCTATTATTTCTTCTCAACTTATTTAATAATCAAATTAATTATTTGATCATTATAGCTGAAATTAAATTGCATGCGTCTACTCTGACTTTTGGCCATTACCAATTTTTTAAGTTACTCTGGCATCGACCTGATTGCGGAGAGAATTCTGTCCTCACGTGCATATACAGATAACCTAATTAGTTTAGTAATGTTCTTTAATTCTTTAATACCGTCATATTGGGTATTAAAAATTTGTTGCTTGCAAGTGTTTTATTGCGCTTTGTATCTTCATTCTGACATTTTTTTATTTCATTTATTTCAGATTTATTATTTTTATATCTGTCCTATGACAATTATCCTTAATATTATGAATTATGTGCACACAAGGGCATCACATTTTCAGTATTAGTATATGTAAATAAATGTAACTGTTGAAAATTGATAAACTTCATGATCAATATTATTATACCATTAAGCAATATCCGTTCAAGAAAAGCGTGACTCACTCGGTTCTATCTGGGGGTCAGGGAGTTCATATAAGTAACAAATTCCAACCATTTTTTTCACGGTCTGTTTCTGGGCATCTAGATTATCTCGATATACTTGTTTCATCGGTAGTTAATCTTTCATTTTTCCAACATGTTCCAACTATCGCAACAAATTTCTTTCTATTTTGTCAAATATTGTCTTATTAACAACACATTCTTTAAAGATTCTTTTGTTAATTTTACACTTATCCTTTTCTTTATTTGTCCCGGTCTGGCTACCATGTAGAACAGTGAATGTAGATATAGAAAAGTATATTGTAATTTTAACTTTACCCAAAATATTTTTCGCCTATCTTTCTGTTATTAGTAAATAAGTTAACAAGAATTACGTTTTTAACAACTTTTTCTATTCTTCCATAGTTTAGGGCAGTGTTAGGAACGAAATAGCAACTTATTTTATGGTTACTGTACGATACTCCGAAAACCCACAATTAAATGGACTAAAAATAAACCCTCTGTATGAAAGCTATTCCACCATATAAAACCCCTATTCGTAAAAGCTACAGATCTGTTCGGTTATCACCTTCACAATTAAATTTAAACTTTTTATTTGCCCCATAACTTTGCTCCGTTTTTCAGCTTTTTTGAATGGAGGTTTTGGCAACCAGCACATCCAAAATAGAAAATTTGAGAAATTACAAACATCAACCATGCCATAATTTTGAGGTTTTTACGGCTTTCTAGAACTATCAAAATAAATTAAAAAACTAACCCCTATAAACTAAAACTTACACTAAAGCATAAATTATGCATTCGGCTCAAACATGAGCATGTTCGAATTTCGAACTATTATCAGGCAATCGAATTCGTTTAAAAATTATTTTACCAATTCAAAGCCACAGTAATAATTTAGCTTACTCTATTTCATCCTTATTCAACATAAACAGTCAAAAAACTTCAACTAAAATATAATCGCCCAGAATATCTCTTCAAGACTCTATATTATGATGTTATCACTACATTAATATTAAGCAGCCCCCTTCAAACATTTATATAGAGATGTGCTATAGCACATTTAATATATCTCATCTCAGTTGAATTAAAGAGAAGCAGCACAACAAAATTTTAATAGGAGATTTCAGAACTCTGGAACGAAACGCAAGCATTTGTTTATTTTAAAACAAATTAAAAAGTATCAGTACAAAGAACTTTCGATATTGAGTTTGGTAGGGTCGGGAGTGACAGGATTTTTCATGAACAATCATTTTTTTTAATTACACATTTTCCGAGTTCTTATTCGGTAAATCTTCAAATTTTGATAAAAAATACTTTACTTTTTATACTTACACTTATTCGAAAACAACAAGGATGTCAATAATTGCTTAAAAAAATACACGCAAAATGTATAGTTCGAACAGAAAATCAATAAGAAATCAAATTACGAAATATAATATTTATTAACAAACATTTCTTTTCATTTTTACAACAACAAAATTTATCTCCGATTCACGGACTTTTATAAATTTTAAAAAGCTTTGAATTTTTCGGTTATTGAGAAAAACAGAGAAATAATATTAATCAAAATCCAAGTTTTGGCAAAAATAATAAAAGCCAAAATAAATATTGCAACAAATTCCCATTTTCAAGATGTTTCAAATGTTATTTGTTTATTTTTAACGATATGTGTGACCAGATGAAAAATAAATATCTTTGGTTTACTAATACATTTTACCGTGTACCCTATCAAAATCTTTCATAAATATGAGTTAATAGTAATAGCGCTACACAAAGATAAAAATTGTCAAAAGGAAGGAAAATAGTAACATATTTTGTAGGATTTATATTAGTTTCTTAAAGATTCAAATCAGCTGGTATGGTAGACATTATATAAATTTCCATGCAAAACACATATTTACCTGAACAAATAATGATGGAATGAATTGTGATAACTGTTTTAACAAATTCATAAACTTAATTTTTTCTCTAAAAGTTTTCTAATTTAATGTAAATATTTTATAAGTAGTGCCGTCTAGCTGATAATTGGTAAGATAACGATTATTTATATGATATATATTTCATGTAATATAAGAAAGCACTAGAATCCTCACTTGTTACAGTGTAAATCAGATTCTTTAATAATACATTAATCAATTTTGTGTCTAATTGAAAAAGATGAAGATTTGTTATACTCTCGTTTTAACTGTGGGGGTTTTCTTCAGTTATGTTGGTAAATATAATAATATAATACATCTATAACATTAATTAAATCATTTTTTGAGTTTAGGAACGAAAGACTTAATCAGACACCGGATTCGGATTCAGGGACCACAAAAACGTGTAGAAATGTTTGTCTGTTCTGGTAAACAAGACGTTTTTTTCGTGTTCTAGTGTAATTCTAAAGTTCTCCACAAGTTTGAGAATTCTCTTTTGTTAAAGCTCCTCCGGCTTTCACGAAGACCTTCTCATGACATATCTCGTGCTTGGCACTTCATTTGGTCAAAAATGCGATCTTTTCTAAATTATGTTCAACACTATGAATAGCCGTACATAAAATTATTAAATTTAAAAATAGTGTTACACAAATCTAATACCTGCTCTGATGAGAATCTGTAAAAATTATTAGGAGAAAAAAGCTATAAAAAGCTTTCACAGTTTTTGGTTATGTTTATGTTCCTTAAACGACAATTGGTATAACAAAAGGTCACAAACTCTTGAGAAAATATGATGATTCGCACCAGATGGTGCGGCATTGATCGGTTTGCTTGGGTTGGTTTGTACAGCTTGGTTTTTTTACGTTCCTTATGTTGCTTACGTTCGCTTGAGTTCGATTTTCTAGCTTCGTTGCGTTCGTTTTGGTTAAGTTGGTTGTCCTAGTTTCTAGGATTTGGGTGATTTGGTTGTGTAGCTTACGTCCGTTCGGGTTGGATTGGTTGAGTTGCTCATGTTTGTTTCGATTAGATGTATTGGTTTTGTTTTTTTCGGTTTGCTTTGTTGATTGCTTTCATTTGTTTTTGTAGTATTATTTGCATGCATTTGGGTAGGTCACATTGATGCGTTTTCCTAGGTTAGTGTTGTTTGTCATGTTTGTTAAGGTTTGAAAAGCAGTATTTGTTAGCGCATCCAAACAATTCTGAGCAAACGCAACCAACACAAAAAGATCAACTAAAACGAACGTAGCCAACAACATTAACCGTCACAAACGCAGTCAATACGACAACCACAAGCCAACCTAAACCAACGTAACGAAGATACCAAATCGAACCCAAAGGAACGTAAGAAACATAACGTACCTAAGCTAACCAACCTGTATTAAACAACCCAACCGAACTGACCTTTTCTTTTTACTTTGATTCAAAAACGCATTTTTTGAGAAGTCAAAAATATCATTTGTCCCCAGTGCAGCATCATCTGGCAAAAATCGAAACAAAATTTCAAATAAAACATACTTATTTTTTAATGCAGATTCTGAATCTACAATGAACAATATAGGTTACTATTTGAAAATTCTTAATTTCCTCCTCCTACAGCCCTGAGAGGGAGAAGTGTGGGGTGAATTTTTGCGGGGTCGCTTTTCCGGCTCGAAAATATAAAGTTTTTAGTAAACAATTTTTTTAGTAGATGCGTATTTAAAAAAGAATATTTCGATGTCTCGAGGTAAAAGGAACACCCTGTAGAATTGTATACCTTACAATTCTCAACCCGAATTTCTTCCAACCCTCAGACTTAGATGTGAATATAAATAGGTCATAATTTGGCCTTTAGTTATAATTCTATCTTATAATCTAGAATAATTACAATTTGTGAAATTTTATTTGTATTAAAGAACTTCATAAAAAAATTATTGCAACACGTTTATCGGATGAAAGATAAAATTTATCTGACAATAATATGTTTTTAACATATGTGATATATCAAACGGCTGCATCTAGTTGTACCGAAAAAATTTCCTCCATAAATTTGAAAATCCTCGCGGGATTAATTTTTTTAATCGCCTCACTTTTTTAAAATGATTTTAACCAAAAAATCATTCGCCTACACTTACAAAATACATAGGCTGCATTTTGTTTAGTTTATACTTTATAGTGTTTGTTTACAATTTTCGTTGTCTTCATTGAATGATTTTTTGGTTAAAATCATTTAAATAAAGTGAGACAATTTAATAAATGAAGACCGCGAGGATTTTCAAATTTATGGACAAAATTTCTTCGGTGAACCTAGACGTCGCCATTTGACAAATCACATATGTCCAATAAATGTTTTCGTCATATAAATTTTATCTTTCTTCAGATAAACGTACTGCAGCGTTTTTATTCAATATGAAGATACAATTTTTCTTGAGATTTACTGTGTGTTGAAACAGAATAGGGAAACACTATCTGGTAAGCTTAATTGTTTATCTGATCATGATGATTTTCAGCATCCAATTTTTTTCAAATGTTGAAACAGGACTATAGTCCAGACAAATTAAGGATTCTGTGGAAACAAAACACATACAGAAATTTTTTTTGCTTCAAATGTATGGTTGGGCGCTATAATAAAATAGTAAAACCTTTTGCTATGACAGGCCTGTGAAAAATATTTATTGAATTTTTATTTTTATTTGCATTTTTGAATCTCTTGCATACTTTGCTTTACTTTTCTCGATATTGCTACTCTATAAACAAACCAATAGAATAATATGGTTATGTGCGCCTATATCAACAAGCCCTGTAGCGACAAGTGCAAGTATTACTTACACTATCTACATTTTTATTATTTACTTTGCTTCAAATGCAATAAGTCAAGAATAAGTTATCGACGATCAGCTTTTTATATTCACTTTTAGAACAGTTAAAAGCATTTTATTTTTTACACCGCCACCTCGGGTGCTGTCAGTTACACCAAACTCTCGCTTTCAGTCAAGTGTCTGGGGTTGCCTTCAAATGGCCTTGGACTGATTTGAGGTGCATAGAAACGTCAACAGTTAAGGCCTGAAAAACTGCGTGAGTCAGCAGTTCTAGGAAGGCTGAGAACGGGGTGACTAAGAGCGAGAGTTTGGTGTATTTCTAAATTTCTATTTAGGAATGCCACACAATAAATACAAACAAGGAAGATACTTCAGGTGTCCCTCGCCGATATGATTCTGCCTAATATATGTCGTAGTACTCGAAAAACTAAGCGACACGTAAAACATTTTAAGGGGGTTAAGCAGCCCCTCAAATATAAGGGTTTTAAGTGTCGATTGCATAGTTTTTTTTATATAAATTAAATTGATTTCAATCAAAAAAAGAAATGAATTCACAACAAAAATTGGAAAATTAGTTTTATAACGAAGGAAGTAAAATAGAGTGCATCCAAAATATGAATAAAAAAATTATATTGAGGTATAACACCCATACATATTTTCAAATATGATGAAAACTGCTTAATTAATAGGAAAATAAATCATTTCAAAGGATATGTTTTGCACTTAAGACAAAAACAAAGTTCACGTGTTTCGCCAAAAAAAAATTTTTTTGTGAATGTGCGAAGCTAGCCCTAAATAATTTTTATTTGTTGACTAAGGCAATATATACTTTTCATATACAAAGACAACTAGAAAAAAGTTTTTGATGAAGAAAGTAAAATAGAATTTATCGTACATGAATAAAAAAATTACGTGAGGGTAAACAACCTCATAATTATATAGAACTATAAAAATCAGTCTAAAGTCGAGCAAAAAAAAATCCGAGGAAAATACGTGTTGCACACAAATAAGAGAATGGAGGTATTCATGTATTTTTAAGATGAATAGAGCATCGAAGAGGGTAACTACCCTTAACTTGTTTTACATTATTAACCTTTATAATGCAATATTGTGCGCATTATTTTCAAAGTTTATTTAATTTTGAAGTACGCGATCAGTTGTAAATGAATCACCTTTTTTCGCAGGAGAAAATTGATCACAGACTGTGCAATAATAGAATAGCTGATAAAAAATACTGAATCTTTCATATAATTCCTGTTTGAATAATGTTAAAATTCACAATTTTATTAAATTATATATTATCATCTTTACTTACTCTTTTTAAGGATATATGACTCATTAATCGTTGTCAACTATTCTATTATTGTAAATTTGGCATGAATTTTATCTTCTGAAAAAACAAGGTGATTTTGAATGTAAATTTTAATATCACTCCAGCAGAAGCAGCAGAAAAAATGGAACCTTTAGACGTATGCAGTTGGGTTTGAAGTTTAGAAAAATTATGTGCGTCACTTCTCCGAGTCTGTTATTTCGATGTAAACATCAGGAATAATATTATTAAGCTTTAGACTTTCTGCACAATCAGGTAACCTTGCCAAGATTTATTAATCTTTATCAATATTTATGGTATAAAAGCGGACATATTGCAGAAAAAGTAGGTTAATTCGAAAAACCAGTGGACCTTAGCTTCGGTGATTCTTATAAAACACATTGTGATTTTTTAGGTTGTACAAATATCGCTATAATTCGATGTTTGTGGTGTGAGAAATCATTATGTTTTCAACACTTTTTTGACGAATATCATTATTGTTCAAAGTTCGAAGAATAAATTTTCGACACACTGTCTAGAATTAAAAATATTGTAAATTTAACATGAACATATTATTTTTGTTTCTAAACTATGTATGCTTTTTAATTAGTTTAATGATTTTTTTGTATAAAAGTAGTTTAGAGGTCAATGCTCTTTTTTTCTTAAAAATACATACAACATACAAATAACTTCATCCTATTTTTTGTTTGCAACACGTACTTTCTTCGAATTTTTTTGCTTGATATTACACTCATTTGGAAATGTTATGCATAATTAAGGTATGGCTTACCCCCGCTTAATTTTTGTATTCATGTTGGATAGACTCTATTTTACTTCCTTCGTTATATAACTATCTTCTTATTTTTCTTTGTGCATGAAAAGTATATATCATCATAGAAACAAAATAAATAGAGTTTAGAGTTGGTAAGCTCATTAATCTAAAAAAAAAATTTTTGTCGAAACCCAACTTTACTTTTGTCCCAAGTGCAAATGATATATTTTTTTTTGTTTCCTTATGAATTTAGCAATTTTCAGCACATTCAAAAATATGCAGGGGTTATTTGCCATTAATCTTTTTAAATAATTTTTTTGGCGAACCACGTCAACTTCATTTTTGTCTTAAGTGCAAAATATATTTTTCTTCACATTTTTAGCTGTAAATTTAAACATTTTTATTACATCTTTTAATATATCTACAGGTATATTACCCCCTTAATTTTTCTTGTTTAGAAAATTACTCTATTTATCTTTTGTCACGAGGATATTTTCCAAGTAGATTTGATCGAAATGAAATTGGTTTTGATATACAAAACTATACAATCTGCACTTGAGAACTCTGTCTTTTAGGGGCTGTTTCACCTTCTTATAGTGTTTTTACGCAGAGAAAAATATTCGAGTCGCTGAGTTTTTTAATACTACAACATACATCAAGCAGAATTAAATCGTCGAGGGACACCTGGAGAACCTTCCTTGTAAGATACGGTTACGGTATTAAAGGAATTATCCAAATTAATTCATGCAAGAGTTGTCTATACCAAAAAATACACAAGCCCATTCAAGACACTAAAACTTAATCTCTACTTCATAAATAAACTGACAAAATATTCTAAAATTTTTACAAAACTACTGTATTTGAGTTTAAAAAATAATAATCAAAAATTTTTAGTCGGTAAGGTCAACTGTGTGGTATAATCGGGACTTAAGCATAGGGCATTCGTACATAAGATATTTATTGTAATTTATATTATCTCAACTTCAGAACAACTTATTTTTAGTTTCACATACCATTAGGTAGCACTTTAATGAATCTATTCCTAATTTTAAAAAATACCTAAACAATTTAATTCAAGTTGTGAATACTTCAAGAACAAATTAATATACTGTTTCTTATTGCAGAATTGAGTTCCCAGTTGGAATGCTTACCTGATGGCAAAATTCTTCCTGGTGTTCCTCGCGGCGCATCTTCTGATGCTCCTGATAGTTCTACTCCTCCTGGAATACCTCCTTTTCCTAAAAGGTCCGCTTGTGGTGCCGAGTCTCCAGTTCGTGTGAGATCCAGGTCTCCTTCTCGCAGACATCGCTCCTCTCTTTTACTTGGATTTGATTCTCGCGAACGTGGATTTATTAGGCTTATTCTCCACACGAATCCACACCGAGTTTTTAAAATTCAAAGACATACTTTTTCTACTGATAAACCAATTGAATTAAGAGCAGTACGTGGTGCTCATGTGCCGATACCAACCGAAGAGCAAAATGTTGTGACAACATCTGCGGGTGATATCGTGGCAATACTGGACGAAAGTAAGGGACTTCGTGGAATATATACGCGTATTGATGGTATTCAAAAACGGGTCAAAATGAACGTGGATAGCGGCGCGGTTGTTGAAATGAACACAGAAGAAGTCAGGGAAGCTCCCCTAAGCGCCGGTCGCCCAATCTCAAAGTACTTTCGAGTAGTACACGTAAAGGAAATGTAAACCAAAATCCTCCACGCCATTATTTAATTTAAGAACACGTAAATGTAAAATATAATACTATTTCTGATACGAAGAGTTTGTAATCTTTTCAAGTGATAAAAAGAACTCTAACGTATAGTCAAACCTCTTTTATTGCAACTCCTCCGAAACGTAAAGATCTCTTATATTGCAATTTGAGAACCCACCAATCCACGTATCCGGAAGGTGATCTCACAATACATCCCCGCTTCCGCGCTGTCATTGGCTATAGAACATGTGACCATCAGTGGTGAGATCTGGGGAGTTTGCGATAGACGATTATCTTGGATTGCAATAAACAAGGTTTGTAATAAACGAGGTTTGACTGTACTTGATGCAACATCTGGGGTACCACATGCGTCGAATCTCGACAAGCAATGTGGTATGTCTGGCACCCGAGAGTCATGTTTTTAGAACGTTCTAAAGAATGAAACACAGCTAGATCTTACGCGATGAAGGTGCCCCGATTCATTATACTGTCTTGAGAATAAATATAAGTTTGGCATAATAGGCTTTATCACCTGACTGTCAAAAGAAGTAGGATCTTAACAAGCTCTCCCGCCCACATTACAACCAACCGACTATAAGGCATGAACACAATATTTTTCATCAGGATCTACTTAAGGTAGTGCGGCAGCATTACATGGAGCTAATCTTTGATAAACAGTTTTATTTATATCGACGTGGATTCAGAAGCTGTGCATAAATCCTTCATATCTATCTGAACTTGTTCACTAAAAAATCTTCGATGTTAAAGAATCCACTAACACTAGGGAGTCTATTAATTTTGTTTGTTCGTCTGTATTTTTAATATACTTCGATTATCTCATCTCGCTTTAATACGATTCTTAATATATTATTAGAGAGAGAGAGAGAGAGAGAGAGAGTTCAAATGGTTTCTTCACTTTGCGGCTAGATACTTAGAAATTACAATGAATACACCCGAACAAAATTTCTAAATATCGTTACCAGAAATATACTCTCTAATGTATACTTTCTTCTAAATTGATTAAATAATAATTAAATTAATTCCTTGGTAATACTAGCAGAAGCTTAGTTGCATGCATCTAATATGACTCTTTGCCATTAAAAAATTGTTAAGTTACACTTGCATCGTCCTGATAAGGAAGATAATTTCGTTCTCACTTGTGTGTGTAGGAAAGCTGATTGATTTGAATTGATTTGTTGTATAATAATTAGCCTAAATATTATAAATCGTGTGCACTAGAGGACATTGCTTATTAACTATTGATAGAAGCAAATAAATGTAATTTTTACATTCTCATTCCTGGGAATGTAATGTAATCGTCTAAATTGTCAATTTCTGGTTTTTAGCGAATCTTGACGTTTAGGCACTCACAAAATTCGAAAACCATAAACTTTCATCGATGTCTGTCTGTATGTCTGTATGTCTGTATGTCTCTATGCCTGTATGTCCGTATGTCTGTATGTATGGTTACCTAAATTTTGTAGCCACGCCAACTTTTGAAGAATTTGTTAATAAGATATTTCGAACCAATATTAAAAAATTGAAAGCATTTTTAAAATTTTGAATTTTTTTTTAATGAAATTTTATAAATTGTTGTCAAAGTTTCTTATAGATGGGTAAAAGACTTGAAAATTATCTAAATAAAATTTTTTAATTTTATGAAAATTAGAAAAGTCATATACTTTTAAAAATTTGTAAATTTTCAAAAAAAAATAGAAAAAATTATTTTTTTCATAATTACAAAAATTTCATTAAAAAACTATTCTACCCGAATTTTTTTATTAGCCCAAAATTTAAAAAATTATATCATTTTCAAAATTTTCAATTTTTTTCACTCATAAAAATGTTTGTAAAAGTTTCTCATAGATGGGTCAAAGACTTGAAAATTTTCTGAACAAAATGTTTAATTTCCATGAAAATTGGAAAATTTATATACTTTTTGATAATTTGGAAATTTTCAAAAAATAGAAAAAAATGATTTGTTTCATAAATATACAAATTTTATTCAAAATTTTCAATGGATACCAAATAAATTTTAAACTATTTTAGCCGAATTTTGGGATTAGCACTCAATTTAAAAAATTAGAGCTTTTTCAACATTTTAGACAATTTTTTTTCAAGTATAAGAAAATGTTGTCAATGTCTACGATACTTGCCAAAAATACTTGCAAATTATCCAAATGACATTTTCAATTTGGATGAAAATTAAAAACGTTAGTGTATTGCAATCGTCCAAATTTTCGATCTCTGGTTTTATCGAATCCTTACGTTTTGGCGCGAACAGAATCTGAAAATCATAAAATTTTGTGGGTGTCTATCTGTCTGTACGTCTGTCTGTATGTAGTATGGTTACCTGAATGTTGGAGCCACGCTAACTTTTGCAGAATTTGTCCAATCGAGTCCGCATTTGATACACTTCTGAAGGTCCCCAAAATAAGGGCCGAGTTTGTTAATCAGATATTTCGAACCAAAATTAAAGATTGAGTGCATTTTCAAAATTTTGAAATCTTTCTTGTTGAAATTTTATAAATTTTTCTCAAAGTTTCTTATAGATGGGTAAAATACTTGCAAATTATCTAAATAAAATTTTTAATTTTGATGAAAATTAGAAAAGTCTTATACTTTTCAAAAATTTGAAAATCTTCAAAAAATAGAAAAAATTATTTTTTTCATAGATCCTAAAATTTTCACTAGATACCAAATATATTTTAAAACCATTTTAGCCGAATTTTTCGATGATCTCACATTTTTAAAAATTAGGGCCTGTATAATCTAACAGTAGAGCGCGAAGCGCGATTATGGTAATGAGAATGCGATCGTCAAGGCCGTAGGTGCTTTGAGAACCTTCTTTAATGTCAAATTAAAAATGAAAGGTTCAGCTTTACTTTATGATTGAAACTTATGACGTATTTGAATTAC
>NC_046660.1:44105663-44124276 GCF_010883055.1 Belonocnema kinseyi
GAAGAAGAATTGAGAAGGAAATATTGTAAATAGGAGAGAAAGTAGATGTAAAAAAAATGTAAATGTTGTAAATAGTAGTTAAGTATTAGGTGTTAGCCGCGGAGATAGAGGCTGGTAATGCGAGGCATAGTGACAAAAGAGCGAAATGCGTGCGAGGCGAGGCGAGGCGCAGCGAGGAAGGTTAGGCTATAGGAGCGAGCGGATTAGTTATAAGGTGTGGCTGGATAGTATTTTGTAAGACGTAGTTGTAAGAAAATTCTGTAAAAAAATGTAAGTGTAAGCAAGTCAATTTTTTAAGGCCAGCAGGCCGAAAAATAAACGTTTATCAATCTAACAATCACAACAGGGTCCTATTAGGATCAGGAAAAATAAAATGTAAACATTATTTTGCAATATCTGAATAAGCAGTGCCAAACCAAGTTACACACAAAAAGAAATTGTAATAGGAGTTTGATATAATAGTTTTTAACATACAATGTAGAAAACTTCGCATTCTGGTCTGTGCACAGATGTGGACGGTAATGCAAACACCGAGCGCGGAGCGCGAGTTAAATACATTATCGAGCGTGGAGCGCGAGATAAATATATTATCGAGCGCGAATAGCGTATATCTGTATATTATAATATTTTATAAAAAGCAGATTTGATTTGAAGTTTAGTATTAAAGAATTATTACTAACATTTCCATTTTCGACTTTAATATTTCTGACAATTGATTGTATATTTAAGGAGTCAGTCTACTTTGAAATTAAGAAAATTTTGATTTTGTTCACATTATTTGAAAGAATGTAGGTTCAAAATTATTGTGTAACAATTTCAAGAAAATCCTAGCTGTATATTTATAAAAACTATACATTTTTTTGACCTGAACATCACTATATTATTCCGTCTGTCTGCGAGTATAGCGCGCTCGATCGACCCATCTGCCTTTTAATCACTTTAAAAAAATGTAAACGTGATTTTAAGCCCCTGCCTTTTTTGATCTGCCCTTTAATCACTTTAAAAAACTTTCAACGAGCTTTTTCTCGAAATAACGTTTTCATAGTCTAGCTCCATTGTATCTCAAAAATCAATCAACCGATTTTCAGGAAATTTAGACCACATGTTGTAGACATAATTTATTGTAAGATAAGCCTCGGTGGTTTTAAAAGTTAAATTTTTACTATTTTTTTTTTGCAAAGAACAGAGGAAAATGGGTGTTTTTTAAAACTTTTGTGCTTTTTATCCGCTATTTTTTATTTTTCGTCAAAAATTTAAACCCAAGGGTTATTTTGTAGCTGGTATCATACTGGATATAAAGCACTTTAAGTTTTTCGTTTTGGACACGCCATTCTTGATTTCTGTTGGAGCTACCTAACCTATCTATTTTTGAAGCATTACGTTGAACTACAGTTTCTTTATTTAAATATTAATAAAAATATATACAAATTTTTTGTTCACTGTATTTTACGACTTTATTTATCAAACCCAACAAATTCTTCTTCGATTTAAATCTCTAACCAAAATTTATCTTTCTATTTTTTCTTTCTTAAAGTCCAGTAAAAGATGTAATAATTTCTTTTTAAATATTATTTTTAATTACATCAATTGAAATTTTTAATGTTTCTTTTTCTGAATATATCCACTAATTTTAAAAACATGACTTTCTGGATTTTGATGCATAATTCGGTTTTTAAATTTTATTTTGGTTAAACAAATTTACTTTGGCGCTAAATTCTGTTTCAGGTATTTTCCGCCCAGAGGTGCCTTAGATTTTGATTTGTTAAAAAATGATTTTCATACTCACTGATATTCGATAAAAACATGATACTGCCTGATTGCAACCTAACTATGTAGTTAAATTGCTTTAGCATTCAACAAAGTTTATTATTTTTTTGATGGACATTTGTTTAAAAAATGAATATTTCATGAGGGTCTTCAAATTAAAAACTGCGCTTAATCTGCTTCCACTTTGTAAAAAATGGCGTCTCCCTAATAAGGTATGTTTAGTGGTTTAAACTTTTATAATAAAAATATTGTTTTCAAATGTTGTATTTGCTTAGTTTGTTCTTCATGTAACTTCACGTAATGCAGAACATAATCAGTAATACTGTTCTGAGGAAAGCGGTGTTTTTAGTTAAAAAATATGTAAATTGTGCATTTGTTTATTTTTAATATTCATAAAAATAATTAATGTTGTCAAGTGATGAGTTTATTGCACTAAGAATCACATATGATGAGTTGTCCAGGACTTTTTTTAAAGAAAGTATATCTGCTGAAACTCGAAGATATCAGCAATTTTGTCGCCTAAAAGTTCTGATAAATGTGACACTCAGAAACCACCTATTAAATCTATGTTGAGCCACTATTGATATCAACAAATGAAAAAAAATCGCAAATATGATTGTGCTATATTAATAATTTTGATAAACATGATTTCATAATGGCGCTATATAATAATAGAAATGATAAAAAAAGAACGAATAATGATAGAATATTTTGTAGAATTTATGTAAGTTTTTTAAATATTGGACAGCTATGGAATTTTTTCAAAAAGGCCCTTCCCCCTTACTCTGTCTCCGTGGACATATTTTATAAATATGGATACTCGAGTTACCTCGAGTATACCTTGTCTTATTCCAGTAAATTTTTTGCAGGTTTAAAAGAACCTGTGTCCACGCTGATTCAGGGCCACCCCCCCCCCCCACTCGTGATACCTGAGCTCACCATGTGGTATATGGTTTGTCCCAAATAACGTATTTCGCTCAAAAATAAATGATTATAAAAATTGTGATGCCAGTTTTAACGATTTCAAAAACCTAATATTTTTTCTGCGAGAAGTCTAATGAAATGTAAATATCTCATAAGCAGAAGCGACAAGCTCATTATATATATTTGATAATGACTATAGAATTGATGTATTATATAATCCAAAAAAGCACTAGAATTCTCATTTTTAGAGCGTCAGTCAAACTCTTGAATACTAATACAATAATTCATTTTTTTTCAATAAGAAAAAATGAGGATTTTTTGTACTCTTTCTCTGACTCTGGGGGTTATCTTCAGTTATATTGGTAAATATAATTATGTATCTATAACTTAAGATTCATATTTATTTGAGTTTGTCCAAATGAGTAGGAATTGAAACTGTGTTCATTTCGAGAAATGTGGAAATGTGTTTGGAAAAAGAGGATTTCTAAAAAGCACCAAATGTGACAAATTTCAAACACTTTGAAGAATTTTGAATGAGTACCTCTTTAATAGTACTAAAGTTTCCCATATGTTTTAGTTTTTACTTTTCAAACGTTTACATTTTTTGACTGAAATTCAAAGAAATTTTTCAATGACTTGATGGAAAAGTGTTACTAGACTTTTTGGCTCAAATCTTTCAGTGGGGCAAATACATTTGATCTAGAACTAAAAGTTTTAGTAATATTGAAAGTACTGTGATTCTTTGAATTTTTCGTAAATCATGAAATGTCTTGATAGAACTCTTGTGGGATAGAATATTTTAAAAGAAAAGTCTTTAGGTAAAAAAGGTATAACAAAATCTTTCATGACTTTTGGTTACTTTTATAATTATGTTTACAATTCAAAGTTCTTCTTTGGTTTTTTACCGAAAATCGATGTTCCACATATAAATGATCAAATGGTAAAATGATTTGATGAAACAAATCTATCCTTTTTTCAACCGTTGATATTTATTGATTTCAAATCGTAGATTTCAAATACTGTTGAAAACATCCTTAAGAATGATATTTTATACAAGAATATTAAAACTAGCATGGTTCCAACAATTGAAAATAAATGCAATGACATAGCTACTAGATGGGAAAATAAAAAATTAATAAACGAGCAATGTGCATACCATTTAAAAACTCATAACAGTGTTATAGCAAAAGCTTATGCTCTCCCTAAAGTTCACAAACTCAATTTAAGTTGGAGACTAATTGTTTCTACTCTTGGCTCCCCAGCTTATAAATTATCAAAGTATATTTCAAATATTTTAAAACCAGTTTCTATAAACATTGATTCATTTGTAAAAAATAGTTGGGAACTTAAAGATTGTTTAAAAAATATAAATGTACCAAAAACCCATTCGATAGTTTCTTTAGATGTTGTGTCCATGTTTGACAGCATCCCACTAGATCTCGCTTTAGATTGCATTGAAGAAAACCTTAATTTAAATCATAATTTGACAAAAATAACTAAAAATGAATTTCTAATAGCCAACAGAACAGTTTTCAATGGTACCGTTTTCTCCTTTAATAATAAATTTTATAAACAAATTTCGGGTTGCCCTATGGGTTCACCATTACCCCCTGTAGTTTCTGATTTAGTTTTACAAGATGTTGAAAAAAGAGCTTTACAATTGTTAGATTTCACACCTATTTTGTACAAACGATATGTCGACGATATTTTAGCCATTATTCCCGCAGATAAAATTCAAGTTTTCTTAAATGCATTTAATAGTATTGAAGATTGTATAAATTTCACTCATGAATGTGAGATTAATAATGTTATTAACTATCTTGATTTAAAAATTATAAAAACTCTAAATGGTGATTTATTAACCTATTGGTATAAAAAACCTTCTTGGTCTGGTAGATACTTAAACTATAATTCACATAATTTATTTGGGCATAAAATTGGTTTCATTAAGGGTTTAGTTGATAGATGTGTAAAATTATCTGACATTCAATTTAGAAAAGAAAATTTTAATCTATTAAAAACAAATTTAGCACAGAATAACTATACTCTTGAGTTTGTAAATGACATAATTAAAGAACGCATTCATGAGATTTACAATAACAGTAATAAATTTAACAAGAAAAGAAATTGGAGTGATACTTACAATCGATTTAATTTAAATGTTACTTTGCCTTACATTCAGGGCCTATCAGAAAGATTAAGAAATTCACTTAAAAAATTTAATATCAATGTTTATTTTAAAAACACTAATACATTAGATAATTATTTGCCAAGAAGAAAGGACGTCGATTCCGTTGAAAATTTATCTGGTGTTATTTATTTAATTAAATGTAAATGTTGTAATAAAGTTGTTTTTTAGATGAAACTGGCAGGAGATTAAAAACTAGAATTGCTGAACACAAAAGAGATTGTGAAGTTGGGAATTTTAACATAGGTCTGTCGCAACATTCTTGGAATTTCAAACATTATTTTGATTTTGATTTTAAACGTATTAAAATATTAGCTACAGAAAAAAATACTTATCAACGACGTATTATTGAGCCTATTTTTATAAACAAATATCGTCAGATTTCAGTTAATTTACAGACTGAAATTCTAAATATTAATCAAATTTATCAGAGTATTATAAAATACTGTTTTTAATATTAATAATCTCTATATGTATATATGTGTATATGTATGTATGCTATATGTGTGTATATATGTATGCATATGGATGGATGTGTACATATGCACATTTTTAAAATTTTTTAAATTTTATATTTCAAATTTAAACTCAATTACGCGCTTCCACATCAGTGGTTTTCAATGGATACTTGCCTATTACATCATCGTTCATTACGTATTCTTCATGTATTTCTGAAACTGTCAATTTCTGTTCGTCTGTCCTAACCTACGCTAATTTGTTTTTCTCATACAAATTTTAAAAAAATGTAGTTCTAATCGAAGTGAAGTCTCGAAAAATTTTTTGAGACTTCTAAAAAATGACTAAATTTTAATTAATTTTTTAAAACAAGTGACTGAAATGTTTCTTTTTTTTGACTGAAAATTGATCTGTTTGACTATTTTAAACTATCATCAACTCAGGTAACAATGTATTTAAATCTACGTAATTATCCATCATACTTGTTCAGACTAAAATTACTAATCTTCAATATAATTATTTAGGTTAAGAACCTTTGAAAAAGGTACGCATGTGTGTCTTTTTATGCAATCAAGTATTGGGTATGAGCTACAAAGCCTCTAAAATTTGAGATTTTGCTAATTTTTTTCAAGGCAACAGGTTATTTAACTCTCGTTCCGCGCTCAGCCTTTGTATATTCCGCACACTTGTGCACAGATTTTAAACCACTAAAGGTAAAAGCATCGACAACAGTGATTTTTTTGATAGTGAATTCTCTTTTGTTAAAGCTCCTTCGGTTTTAACGAACACATTCTCATCACGTATCTCGTGCTTTGCATTTGAATTTCTCTCTGAAATTATTTATGCTAAGGTGGCTACCAACCTTCAGTAGCGTTGTGTTATATGGGAGTTCATATGATCTCATTTCTACATTCCCGGCCCTCCTTTGATTTTTCATTATTTTTTATGCTGCCAAAATTTGAATTTTTAATTTTCTAAGACAATTTAAAAAGTTATTACCTTAATCTTGTAGGACATTTAAAAAGCAACATTTTTCTTCTCTTGACTTTTTTACATATCGTGCGTTATTTGGCTTAAAATGTTGATTTTGGTGTGTATTTTGAAATTTTGTAAATGCTATAACTCTGGTAAATCTTGGTTTTATCAAAAAAAGTCATTAGCAGACATTTTTGCCTTTTTGTATACTATGAATAACTGTTAAAAAAATGTTTAATTTTGAAAAAAGTAGTCTAAAATGTTCAAAATTTTCCGACTTTTTGAATTTTTATGCAAAATGTCTGTTTTTCGGATTCAGAGGGTCTCGAAACGTGGATATTTTGCAAAAACTTGGAGAGGCGGGGGGTCAAATTTAATAAAAGTCTAAAATCTTCTCTGATAAGAAGGTAAAAATTAATTAATTTGGCATGAATAATGTTTTGATAGTTCTGTTTTTTGTTTTCATAGTGAAAAATAGCATTAAAAACATGAAAAAGTAATTTTTTTGAAGACCCACACACGAGACGAAAAAGAAATCAAAGACAAAAGTTTTGATAAGAATGTGTCTATGCAGCGGGGATTTTTTTTTGACAGTTAAAAACGTTTTTCACGATTTAAACAAAAACTACGCATTCTATCAAAAAGTGATTAATGAAAAATTTGTAGATCTTTTCAAAATTCACAACTTTTGTTCATACATCTTTTTATTTATTTGCACACTTTAACCGCAAAAAGTAATTTTTGATTTTCCATTATTTTTTTATGCTGTCAAAATTGAAATTTCGATTTTTCAAGAAAATTAGAAAAATTGTTACGATATTTTTGTAGAGCATCTGAAAAGCAACATTATTCTTTCGTCTTTTGTCTTTATCAAAAAAAGTCCTAATGAGAAATTGTTTGTCTTTCAGATTCATATAAATAATTGTACAGGTAATTTTTGTATCTTTAAAAAAATTGGTCTCGAAAATTTTCAAAATACGCTCACTTTTTGAATTTTTATCCAAAATGGCTGGCTAACGAATATGACCTTTACTTCGGACACTAAAACCGTATAACTTAGGTGAATTCAATCTGTCAATTCTTTTGGAAGTTATCCTGCTAACAAACTAAAAATCTACAGACACACAATGAACATTTGCAAAAACCTGTTTTTCGGATTCAAGGGGTCTCAAAATATGGACATTTGACTAAAAAAATGGATAGTACGTCCAACTACTTGGATTTGTTAATCCCTTCGTTGGCATTGACAAAAAATGCGTCAAAATTTTCCGCGCCCTGTGTGGCATTGACGCAAAATGCGTCAATATTTTTTTTCTTCTTATTTTACTTACTTCGACTTTGCATTCAAGTCTTATTTGGGGTTTTTTGGGGTCGCTGAATCCGAATCTGGAGTCAAAATTCAAAAATTCGAAATGGCGGATCCAATATGGTGGTCGAAAATACAAAAAACGGCTCGATTTGGATTAATCTCGGTACTTACGGCATTTAACAATTTTGAATTTTGAACTTACTTCGGCTTCAGCGAACCCAAAAACCCGTAAGTACAAAAATGTATCCAAATTGAGCCGTTTTCTGCTTTAATCGTGATATGTAGACGGTCATGACTTGATCGCCATGTCCCGGCTTTAGTTCAGTAGTCATGATGTAACGTAAAGATAGAAAAACAACATGGAATTAAAAAGATATAATTGCTTCTTGAAAGTTATAATTCATAAATGATTTTATTTTTAAAAAATTATTATTTTTCTTTGTTCAAATCAAATAGAGAAGAACTATCTGTTGAGCTAAATTGATTAATCATAATGAACTTTAGAATCACTTCAAAAAAAATTTGGCATCATTTCTCTTTTTACAAGTAGCTTATATCCTTATACACAAGATATATATCTGTTAAATCTGCAGACACCGCCTCGGACGCTGCTGGTTATTTCTAAATTTCTATTTAGGAATTGCACGCAGTCAATGCTAACATATGATTATGTACTTAAAGGTATTATCAGCATTAATGTATACAAGGAGTTTCCCCTAAGAAGAAGCACACAAAACCATTTAAGACGTTCCATATTTACTGTCGATGAACTTTCATTCTATCAGGGCTCTACTTCATAAACGAAATCGCAAAATTTTCAATAAATTCTTATAAAACCTCTCTATTCTAATCTTTTATGTTCTCTCTGTTTAAGAAAAAGTCGTAAAAAATATTTAGCTTCTAAGCTGAACTGGGCGATCAAAACTCCAGGATAAGGCATACGAGCATATAGTGCCTATTTCAATTTATATATTCTCAAGTTTGGAATAATGAACTTCTTTGCTTGACCTGACAGTAAGCAAATAAATAAAAATAGGTATTTACTTTCCAGATTTGTTGTTCTGAATACTTTCTCATAATTTTTCCTTGAACACTTTTCTGTCGATAATGTATGCGCTCATATAGAAACTCATACCAATAACCGTTAATTTTAGAAATTTTTGAAGAAATTTAATACTTATGCTTACGTAAACAATGTAAAATAAGAAACTGTATAAAGAAGCATATAAAATTATTAGCTTTTGTGAAATATCGTTATGGTTTATTATTTTTAGATCAATTTAGATGCAATTTGAAAAAAAATGTATAACAATATTTGTACCCGGGCAATATTTAATATACAAAAAATATTTTATGCGCCTCGTGCAGTTGCAAATAATACCATAAATAATATATATTTGATCATACTGATAAAAACTAACGGTTTATTGATAACAGTAATATAAATTTCTTTCCAATTTTTTATTTGTCGTATAATTATGTAACGTACATGGAAGCAAAATCTTGCAACTACCCATTTTGACTTTTCGAACTGCCCATTTCAATTTAGAACAGGCCGACTTGGATAGAACTACCCTTTAGGATATAGCCTAAAAGAAATCTAAAAAAATTTAATTTATGTTGAAAATACCTAAATTTAGAATAAATAATCTGTTTTTTGTTGTAGAATTGAGTTTGCAGTTCGAATGCTTACCTAATGGCGAACCTCTTCCTGGGTTTCCTCGCGGCACACCATTTGATGCTCGTGGCAGGTCTACTTCTCTTGAAGCATCCCATTCTTCTGACAGGTCTGATTCTCATACCGAGTCTTCAATAAGTAATAGGAGTAGGTCTCCTCATCGCAGACGTCGTTCTTCACTCGTACTCGGGTTTCAACCTCATGAAACTAAATGTATTAGGCTTATTCTCCGCACGAATCCGCGCCAAGTATTTGAAATTCACAGATACACTTTCCCTGCCTCGAAACCAATTGAAATGAGAGAAGCACGTGGTTCTCGTGCGCCGATGCAGCCCGAAGAGCAAAATGTTCTAACAACATCAACTGGTGACATCGTGGCAATACTAGAACACACCAAACTTCATGGAATATATACACGTATTCGTGGCACCCAAAAACGGGTAAAAATTAACATGGCCAGCGGCGCGATTATCACAATGAACCAAGAAGAAATAAAGAAGGCTCCCCTATCCGGCGCACACACAGTTATAAAGTATTATAATGTAGTGCATGTAAAACACATGTAAATGAAGATGTCCTATACCAGAAAATAAATTCTCCAACGTATTCCATGGAACATCTGGGGTTTCGCCGCAGTATCTTGGCCTATTTGGCATACTGCAAAGTGTTCAGTAATATTTGTTTCCTGGAAAAAGTAACTATAACTATTGCTATACAAACAATTCCATATCATTTACTGCGCCAGGGGTACGCCTGGTACCTGAGAGTTTTTTTTATTGAACGTTCGAAACACGGAAATGCACTGAAATTTAAGTATGTAAATGGGTTCCGATTTGGTGTACTACCCGAAACATGGGTTTCGCACTTCGGTCTTTATATGCTGAGCGTTAGAGGGGAGGCGGGTCGAAACGGACTTTCCCCGCCTACATCACAACCAATCAACTAAATGAATGAGCACAAGATTGTTAATCAGGATCTAATCAGGGTGGCTCGTGCGTGACCTGGGGCTGCTATTTGTTTAAAAGCTTTCTTATAGCGAAAGGGTTTCAGAAGCTGTAAATAAATCCCTCACATCTCTCGGCTTCTTCATAGTAAATTCTTTGATGTTGAACAATCAACTAACCCTGAAGACTTTATTTTTTACCTTTGTTCGCCTGTATCTTGAATATGCTTCGATTGCGTTATCCTCATTTCATACGATTCATAAAATAAGAGTGGAGGGAGCTCGCAATGGTTTTCATCGCTTTTTGGCTAGGCACTTCGGGATGGCAATGAATACACACGAACACATTTCTAAATATAGTGTGTTTAAACATATTTTTTGATTCATGCTTTCCTTCTAACTTATTTAATAATCAGATTAATTGTTTGGGTAATCTCGCTCAAATTAACTTGCACGCGTCTATTCTGACTGGCGTCGACATGATTACAGAGAGATTTCTGTTATCACGTATAAATTTAGGGAAGCTAATTGGCTTGCTAATGTTCTTGAACTACTTAATACCTGGATGTTTGGTTTTAGATCCTTGTTACATGGACGCGTTTGTTTGCGCTTTGTACCTTCGCCTTGAAAGGTTTTTATTTCATTTTATTTTAAGTTAATATTACTTTTTTCTTCTATGATAATTACCTTTAATATTATAAGTCGTGTGTACTAAAAAGCATTTCACATTTACTATTGATATAAGTAAATAAATGTGAGAGTTGAAAATTGATGAATTTTATTATCAATACAGGGATGGCCATTTAAAATGGAAGAATTTGTTTCTGATAAAAATTTTTTAAATACAATTGTTTTGTTCTTCATTAAGATAATAATTTATTTTAGTTCAAGGAGATTTTTTCTAATTACTTTTTGAAAAGGATATCGCGCAAATGAACATCTTTGGCCTTGAAGGCCAAATGTTCTCATTTTCGGCGTTTTCCATCATGTTGGCCAAAGTTTCGGCCGTTTTTGCCTGGCCACCCAGATCACCCGACTTAACTTCACCAGACTTTTATTTTTGGGTTTATTTAAAGTCTGCCAACAAGTCATGGACTCTAGCTCAATTGAAAGCGAACATACAACGTGAAATCGGTGCCATATCAGCGTGGAGCAAATCTCCTTAAACTAAAATAAATGGTTATCTACATAAACAACGAAACGGTTTCTTCTTCAGAAACAAATGCTTCAACTTTAAATGGCCAACCCTATATTATTATACCGCTAAACCACATCTCTTTCGGGATAAGCGTCGCCCGGTTCTAGCCGGGGGAATTTATACAAAAAACACATTCCAATCATTCTTTCCTCATGCTGCTCCTGTGAATTTAACTAGCCTCGATATATTTGTTTTATCAGTCGTTCATCTTTCATTCTCTCAACATGCCCAAACTATCTTAAGAAATTTTTTTCACTCTTATCAAGTAATCTCATTCAGGCTGTGGTCACTAATATAGGCAACCGTGAAGACACATACTTTGATCCTGTTTTGCAGACTCGTTAGATGGCTCTGTTGGTCTTTTCCCCGCTACACGTCGCTTAGCGGCCAAAGCTTGATCTATCTCTCTTAATCCTTCGTTGTTTTCCGAACGTCAGCACATGTGAAACCTAAACCATTAAGAACTGTTTGAGAGCTGACATCTAATTTGTTGTCATCATTCTCGACCTGGTGATTATTGTTGCAGTACACAACTTAAAACTAAAAGAGGGAGCGGTACCTTCTGTATTATTACCATAAAAAGAGAGTGATATTTTGAGAGAGGACCAAAAAATCACCCATCACGTCATGGTTGAGCCATAACCTCAAAAAATGACGTAAAATCATGCATTAAGGCAAATAAATTTCAAAATAATGCCAGTGATGCAAATTTTCACTTCGAAAACATGGCGACAACTGTGAAGGATCAACCCTTGCCTGATATCAACCTATTTAACATAACTTTACCCAATAGAACCTGACCTTACCTAACCTGAATTAACAGAAATTTATTGAACTACACGTAAAGCTCTGGAAGCATATTTTCCCAGTAGCAAAGGTGTGCTATATCAAATGGGTCAACTTGAGGCTAACCTAGAAATAAATCTAACCTATCCTAACCTAACCTCACGAAACGCAAATAAACTGATTGTGTTGTCCCGTTGTGTTTGCGGTACCGTTTGAATCAGCTTGGACTTAACTTGCAAAGAGGTCAAACCTATCCTAACCTAAAAAAACCTGACGTAACCTAACCTAACCTAGCCTAACATAACTTCACGTAACACAATTAAACTCATTGTGTTGTCCCGTTGTCTTTGCGGTACCGTTTCATTCAGCTTCGGCTTAACCTACATAGAGGTTTAACCTATCCTAACCTAACAAAACCTGACCTAACCTAACCTAGCTGAATGAGATTAAACCACACGTGTAGCTATGTAAGCGTACGGTTCTCAGTCTTAAATGTGTGCTATATTTAATAGGTTAACTCGATCTTAACCAACAAATGAATCTAACTTAACAGAACCTACCGAAATTTTGCTTAACGCAACACAACTTAACTTAAGTGTTCCCGTTTTAGCACAATAAAATTCATTTCATTGTACTACAGGTGGTTAAAAATTTAGACGCACATTACTCATTTGAAGAAACTTAGATCTACAAGTAGAATTGACCCCATTTCAATTAACCTGACAATGTTTGTATCAATTAAAATGTAGAACTGCAACTTAAACATGCAAATGAATCCAGACATTTACTGCTATTAATGTCAAAATATGAAAGTACGCAAGAACAGGGTTGCCAGCGTAATCGGTTAGGTTAGGTCAGGTTTTGTTAGGTTAAGATAGGTTAAACCTCTATGTAGGTTAAGCCGAAGCTGAATGAATCGGTACAGCAAACACAACGGGACAACACAATCAGTTTAATTGTGTTTCGTGAGGTTAGGTTAGGCTAGGCTAGGTTAGATTCATTTCTAGGTTAGGCTCGAGTTGACCCATTCGATGTAGCACACATTTGCTACTGGGAAAATATGCTTCCAGAGCTTTACGCGTAGTTCAATAAATTTCTGTTAACTCAGGTTAGGTGAGGTCAGGTTCTGTATGTAAAGTTATGTTAAATAAGTTGATATCAGGCAAGGGTTGATCCTACACACTTGTCGACATGTTTTTGAAGTGAAAATTTGCATCTCTAGTATTATTTTGAAATTTATTTGCCTCAGTGCATGATTTTTCGTCATCTTTTGAGGTTATGGCTCAATCAAGACGTGATGGGTGATTTTTGATACCGAATTGGAATTCAGCGCCCCAAAATCCATAGGAATACGTATGTCTTGTTACCAGATCCGCACACTTTTTTTTGTGCGGCTGTGTTATAGGTCTGCACTCCTAAAGCATTGTGTGACCTCAGCCTGATCTCATTGAAACCCCATTCTCTGAGGATTCTCTTGTTAATTTTACGCTTATCCTTTTCTTGGTGTGTCCAGGTCTCGCTACAATGCAATGCTAGTCAAACAAAGACATTTAAATTATACGTTATTTTAAAATGAAATATTCAAAATATATGGAAATGAGAAAGCAGCGAGAATTTTCTGGCGCTATGATTCGTTGAATACGATGAAAATTACTATTTACAGATTCGCCAAATAACCAAGGCCATATATCAGTCAGTTATGCAGTGAACTAGAGCCAGAAAAGTCACTAACAAAAGCTGCTGTTAATGCTTAAAACGGGCTAGAACTAATTCTTCTTACAAAAGATCCTCCACTTCTGGAAATTTTAAAGAAACGACAATGACGTTCTCTTAATCACAGAAGAAGTTTCTGGATTAGATTTCTGTAAAAAATTCATTTACCTAAATATCTTGAATGAAAAATTCTGCTTGGCTGATAATGTCACTAGGAGATCTGGGCTTCTCTAGTAAAAATGCTTCGACTTAAGTGCGACTTGGTTATGTCTTGAGTTCATCTCGAAACCATCGATTTTTGGCTGCGTTTCAAAACTGAGTCGAGGCATAGGCCTTCGTCTTTCTTTTATGGTCATGACAGGTAAGACAGCGTTTACTTTTCTCAAGTCGAGCCTTGTCTTGGCTAAGACGACGTTTGCTTGCCTCAAGACGAGACTTGTTTTGACTAAACTGGTCGGACCTTTTTCGTCTTATAAATGAAATAAAAATTGATGAATGAAAAATTTGTAATTATTAAATTAGTTATTTTTAATTAAAAAATATAGAATCTGTGGGTTTTAACGAGTATAACCCTTAACAATTTTCTGCAAAAAAATAAAAAATGTAACTTTCTAGAAGGATTTTCTAAGCCGTTAGAAATACTTTAAAACGAACAAATTAAATTGAATGAGCATTTAACAAGGTTTATTATTTTTTTAATAAACATGTATTTCAAACAAATATTATTTAATCAGGCTGTTCTAATTGAAAATGGTGTTATGGCCGTTGAAGCGTTTATAATAAAAATATTTTCAGAAGTTTCAAAAGTGATTAGAGTGTTCATTGGCATATCAATAATATTCATTATACTTGGGTATTTTTCCAGATTTCAAATTAAATTTCGTATTGCTTAAACTTCTCATTAGCCAAACTAAAACCCTTATTTATTTCGAATTGGTTTCAAGTATTTTTCATTGTGTCGTTTAAACTTATCCCTGATATTATTTTTAATTATAAGTTAATTTACTTTAAACACTAAGTATAAAGCTTAGTTTTTAATTTTTAATATTTTACGAGTATTTGCTAAAGCATACACCATTTTAGGCAGTGAGATTTTTAGAAATAAAACAACATTTAAAAAATGACTACTTTCGCAATCAACTAGAATTTGACTTTAACATTTTGAAATGGCCTCTCAATTTATTAGTGATGCATTTCAATCATTTTTAGACAGAATTGAGATTTGCTCCAAATTTAATTAGATGGAACTAAAATATAATATAGATCTGGAATTGGGAATTAAAAAATTCGATCCAGACGAGAGGATCATCTCGACTGCGTGATTGTTTGTCTCGATGTGATGAGTGCTGTGTTCGAGGTTTTAATGTAATGTGACAAGATTTCAGACAAAATTTTTAATGGTCGTTATGCATCAACACAATTAATAGTATTTTAAATGAATATAAAATAAAACCAGCTAATTTATAATAAATATTACGACAAAACAGAGATAATTATTTATATATAAATTGAGATTCCGTAAAATTCCATTAAATTTGATAAAATTCACTCAAATCTCTTAAATTGATTAAAATCTTTGAAATCCTTGCAAATAGTGTGAAATATAATTATAGCATATTTCGTATAATTTATATCAGTTGTTAAGGATTAAAAAGGGTACTTATTACTAGACATTATATAAATGTTCCACGTGATCACCTTATTTCTCTAAAAAATTAGTGGTTATATAAATTGTGATAACAGTTTTAACAAATATAAAAACTTAATTTTTTCTCTGATAGGACTTTAATGAAATGTAAATGTCTTATAAGCAAAAGCGATAATCCGATAATCTTTTAGGTAATGACTATAGGATATATGTATTATATAATCCAAGAAAGTACTAGAAATCTAATTTTTACAGTGTTAGTCAAACTCTTTAATAATAATACACTAATATATTTTTCCTTCAATTAGGGAAGATGAGGATTCTTTTTACTGTTTGTATATCCCTGGGGGTTATCCTCAGTTATATTGGTAAATATAATCATACAATGTATCTATAACTTTAAGTGCATATTTTAAGATATAGGAAAATCAGAATTAGTGTTATTTATCTTTAATTATATCGATAAGAAGTCTCTATCAGTGCGGAATTTTTACGACTTTTGAAACCAGAATGTACTCTGCGATCATCTTATGGTACCTTTGATTAGAGTAATCTTGAGCTTGTAGAAAGTGTACACTACCAACTGTACTCGCTGATTGTGTAGACTTGTACGGTCTGATTACTTACGTAGTCTGAAAGAGGGGGAGAGTAAATTTATTAGGGAGTGTTGGTGGGAGAAGGAGAACAGACATAGTGGTGCAAAGATGAAGTGGAAAGGGAATGATATTTTAGAACGAATGGATTGCAAATGGATGAAGTTAGCAGAATGCACGAGGAAGGAGGGAAGGTATATGAGTTGGTTCAAAAGAATGGCATGGAGAAAGAGAAGGCAGAAGGAGCGGAGAGAATAAGAGAGTCGAGGTATAACGGAAACTATGTGTGGATTATGCCAAGGGAGAGAGCGTAATATTTGTGTAAGAAAGGAGAGCAAGGAAGTCAGGAACTTATAGCGAGAATGAGTTGCGGGTGCATGGAGAAGTATAATAGGTTCTGGATCTCTAGAGAGAAGAGAATGTGTGTATTATGCGGGAAGGGGGATGCAAAATTGGAGAATTGTTTGGAGGAGTGTGAAGAGGTGGAAAGAAGGGGGATAAGAATGGAGGTATTGTTGCATGAAAAGGGTGACAAAACGGCAGTAGCATGGGTGAAGGAGGTGTTGGGTAAGATAGAGAAGAAGAGAAGGAAGGAGAAAGAGGAATGGAGAAGGAAAGATTATAAATAGGAGAGGAAGTAGATGTAAGAGAAATGTAAATATTGTAAATCGTAGTTAATAGCGAGGAAGGTTAGGCTATAGGAGCGAGCGGATTAGTTATAAGGTGTGGACGGATGGTACTTTGTAAGACGTAGTTGTAAGAAAATTCTGTAAAAAATGGAAGTGTAAGCCAGTCAATTTTTTCAGGCCAGCAGGCCGAAAAATACACGTTTATCCATCTATCTGCTTACACAGTTGGGTTGGTTCCATCTGTGTACCTTCATGTCTAAGTTTATAATATGATAGTGATAAGACATTCACATCCTTGTAAAGCTGCAACCAATATTACAAATTTAAAACATTTTTTAGAACTTTGCACAGCAATGAAAAAATGTTCAAAATGATACCGAAATCAATATCATTTTGATAAGCACCAAAAATGATACCGAAATCAAGAGCATTATGATCGGCTGGAATGAAGAATCGACGTTTAAGATGATAATAATCTGATTCGGGATCATGTATGAAGTTCAAACTAATATGGCTGACGTTCTCGGAGCACCTTAGCTTATATGCAAGCTTTTTATGGTTTCTGATTGTGCAGGATGCTTGAAAAGTAAAAAAATTAACGAAATGTGACATTAGGAAATATCACCTGTTAAGTTTAGTTGTCACTTGCGTGAGGTTAGATACAATTTTCAGGTTACGTCGTTATGACAGCGGCGTTAAAAATTGGTGAATGGTCGGATCATCATGATCTCGAGAGTCAAATGACTACTGGAGAAAAATGCTCTGCAGCAAAATTAATCGTTTTTTACTGCGCTTAAAAGTACCTATTTAATTGCTCCATGATTCCCCATATATTTTAATTTTTAGTGATAAAGCATTTACATTTTTTGACTGAAATCCAAAGAAATTTGAATCGACTTGATAGAAAAGTGTTACTACATTTTCTGTTGAACTTTTTCTGGGTGCATAGATATCTAATTAGAACCCTTAGTACTAAAAGTTTTGGTAATATTTACTTAAGGTACTGTGGTTCTTTGAATCTTGACTAGATCATGAAAGGTTTTGGTAGAACTCTTCCGGGAAAGGATATTTTGATTTGTTTACAATTAAGTTAGCGATTTAAAGTTCTTTTTGTGTTTGTTTATCGATATTTGATGTTTTAGCTTTCTCCATGGATGGATGGTAATGGATATTTTCAAAGAAAAAATTTCAAAAATTTTGTAGAATTTTCAGTTAGTACTATTATCTCACAAAACTTAGGATTTCATAAAATTGATATCGTTATTTTTATTTAATATAAATGTCGCATATCAAAAAGTTTCAATAATACGATTAATTATTGCAAATTAGTTCAGTTTGATATTTACTGTGTCCTAATCAGCAGATCGTAAACGATTATCACCATCGGTTCCACTGCTGGAAGGATATTAAAAATGGCCCTAAAAACTTTATTATCAAAAGTAACGAATAATGCAATTCTTGGAATTAAGATAGGTTCCTCTTGATTAACTGCGAACACAAATTTGCTTTTAAGGAAATAGAGGCCTTTGAATCCGAAATAATTTGCAACTAGAAATTCACGTGAGATGTAATTATCTGGAGATCCATAAATAACAAAGGCCCACAAAAAAAACAAAAGTGTCTGTGCAATTGACCGGACCTATATATTCTTATGTATTTTTCGACGCTGAATCCGAATTTGCAATAAAAAAGTAGAGTCCATTGAAAATACTTTACTGGGGGTTTTTGAGGTCGCTGATCACGAATTTTAAGTCATTTTTTCAAAAAACAACTCCTAGTCGACGTAAGTGGACAATAAACGTGATA